>NC_079189.1:573207898-573509773 GCF_029499605.1 Hyla sarda | reverse complement strand
ATATACAGGAGATATATAACTTATACCAGCTGTACATATATCATTATAGACAGTATATACCAGGTTATACCAGCATGGTCCATATCGCTATATACAGGAGATATATAACTTATACCAGCTGTACATATATAATTATATACAGTATATACCCTGGTTATACCAGCATGGTCCATATTGCTATATACAGGAGATATATAACTTATACCAGCTGTACATATATAATTAAATACAGTATATACCCTGGTTAGAACAGCATGGTCCATATCGCTATGTACAGGAGATATATAACTTATACCAGCTGTACATATATAATTAAATACAGTATATACCCAGGTTATACCAGCATGGTCCATATCGCTATATACAGGAGATATATAACTTATACCAGTTGTACATATATAATTATATACAGTATATACCAGGTTATACCAGCATGGTCCATATCGCTATATACAGGAGATATATAACTTATACCAGTTGTACATATATAATTATATACAGTATATACCCTGGTTATACCAGCATGGTCCATATCGCTATATACAGGAGATATATAACTTATACCAGCTGTACATATATAATTATTTACATGTATAGGTTATACCAGCATGGTCCATATTGCTATATACAGGAGATATATAACTTATACCAGCTGTACATACAGTGGGGAAAAAAAGTTTTTCCCATTTATAAAGATGAGAGGCCTGTAATTTTCCTCATAGATATACCTCAACTATGAAAGACATAATGAGAAAAAAAAATCCATAAAATCACATTGTCTTATTTTTAAAGAATTTATTAGCAAATTATGGTGGAAAATAAATATTTGGTCAATAACAAAAGTTTATCTCAATTCTTTGTTATACACCCTTTTTTGGCAATGACGGAGGTCAAGCGTTTTCTGTAAGTCTTCACAAGGTTTTCACACACTGTTGCTGGTATTTTGGCGCATTCCTCCATGCAGATCTCCTCTAGAGCAGTGGTTCTCAACCTTTTTCGTGAGGGACTTACGTGCAAGGGTGTTCGCGGACAAAAGAAGTCATAAAAGTACTTAATTTCATAGTGGCGAGTGCTAACCTTTCTAATACACGTCAGGCCCGGCAGCCACTGTCGCAGCTCCGACCGTGGTGCAATATAGTGAGCTGTTGTGGCGACAGCGGCGTCCAATCCCTGCTCTTCGCTGACAAATACTGGCCAATGCATGGCCGGTATTTGTCAGCAAATTGCCGTACCCCCGCATAACCCTTGACGTACCCCCTAGGGGTACACCTACCTCTGGTTGAGATCCCCTGCTCTAGAGCAGTGATGTTTTGGGGCTGTCACTGGGCAACACAGACTTTCAACTCCCTCCAAAGGTTTTCTATTGGGTTGAGATCTGGAGACTGGCTAGGCCACTCCAGGACCTTGAAATGCTTCTTATGAAGCCACTCCTTCATTGCCCGGGTGGTGTGTTTGGGATCATTGTCATGCTGAAAGACCCAGCCATGTTTGAACATCAATGCCCTTGCTGATGGAAGGAGGTTTTCACTCAAAATCTCACGAAACATGGCCCCATTCATTCTTTCCTTTACACGGATCAGTCATCCTGGTCCCTTGGCAGAAAAATAGTCCCAAAGCATGATGTTTCCACCCCCATGCTTCACAGTAGGTATGGTGTTCTTTGGATGCAACTCAGTATCCTTTCTCCTCCAAACACGACGATTTGAGTTTTTACCAAAAAGTTCTACTTTGGTTTCATCTGACCATATGACATTCTCCCAATACTCTTCTGGATCATCCGAATGCTCTCTAGCAAACTTCAGACGGTCCAGTACATGTACTGGCTTAAGCATGGGGACACATCTGGCACTGCATGATTTGAGTCCCTGGTGGAGTAGTGTGTTACTGATGGTAGCCTTTGTTACTTTGGTCCCAGCTCTCTGCAGGTCATTCACTAGGTCCCCCCGTGTGGTTCTGGGATTTTGTCTCACTGTTCTTGTGATCATTTTGACACCACAGGGTGAGATCTTGCGTGGAGCCCCAGATCGAGGGAGATTATCAGTGGTCTTGTATGTCTTCCATTTTCTAATAATTGCTCCCACAGTTGATTTCTTCAGACCAAGCTGCTTGCCTATTGCAGATTCAGTCTTCCCATCCTGGTGTAGGTCTACAATTTTGTTTCTGGTGTCCTTCAACAGCTCTTTGGTCTTGGCCATAGTGGAGTTTGGAATGTGACTGTTTGATGTTGTGGACAGGTGTCAGGACAGGAGCCATTAACACAGGTAACAAGTGGAGGACAGAGGAGACTCTTAAAAAAGAAGTTACACGTCTATGAGAGCCAGAAATCTTGCTTGTTTGTAGGTGACCAAATACTTATTTTCCACCATAATCTGCTAATAAATTCTTTAAAAATCAGACAATGTGATTTTATGTCTCTCGTAATTGTGGTATGCCTATGATGAAAATTACAGGTGCCTCTCATCTTTTTAAGAACTTGCACAATTGGTGGCTGATTAAATACTTTTTTGCCCCACTGTATATAATTATACATCTGTATAGTGTATACCAGCATGGCCCATATCACTATATACAGAAGATATTTACATTTTACCAGCTGTATATATATATATATATATATATATGTACAGTATAAAACAAAAATAGCCACACATCCACCATGTGTATTTTGATCTACTTGCTTCTCAGCATAATTTCAAAAACGAACAGGTTTTTAGTGTACACTTTGATCAGAAAGACCAAGCCCACTCGCCACGTCAAGGCCACCTATTCAGAGTGGATCCCTAACCTAACACTGGCGTAGCACCGGGCAGCGACCACTGCCTCCGCAACACCAAGCTCACAGGGAGAATGACCCAGTGGCCAGACAGCCCCACTGCTACCTACCTATATAAAGCTTATACCCAGGTTATACCAGTATGCTCCATATCGCTATATACAGGAGATATATAACTTATACCATCTGTACATATATAATTATTTACATGTATAGGTTATACCAGCATGGTCCATATCGCTATATACAGGAGATATATAACTTATACCATCTGTACATATATAATTATTTACATGTATAGGTTATACCAGCATGGTCCATATCACTATATACAGGAGATATATAACTTATACCAGCTGTACATATATAATTATATACAGTATATACCCTGGTTATACCAGCATGGTCCATATCGCTATATACAGGAGATATTTAACTTATACCAGCTGTACATATATCATTATATACAGTATATACCCTGGTTATACCAGCATGGTCCATATCGCTATATACAGGAGATATATAACTTATACCAGCTGTACATATATATTATATACAGTATATACCAGGTTATACCAGCATGGTCCATATCACTATATACAGGAGATATATAATTTATACCAGCTGTACATATATCATTATATACAGTATATACCCTGGTTATACCAGCATGGTCCATATCGCCATATACAGGAGATATATAACTTATACCTTCTGTACATATATAATTATTTACATGTATAGGTTATACCAGCATGGTCCATATCACTATATACAGGTGATATATAACTTATACCAGCTGTACATACATAACTATATACAGTATATACCCAGGTTATACCAGCATGGTCCATATCGCTATATACAGGAGATATATAACTTATATCAGCTGTACATATATCATTATATACAGTATATACCCTGGTTATACCAGCATGGTCCATATCGCTATATACAGGAGATATTTAACTTATACCAGCTGTACATATATCATTATATACAGTATATACCCTGGTTATACCAGCATGGTCCATATCGCTATATACAGGAGATATATAACTTATACCAGCTGTACATATATATTATATACAGTATATACCAGGTTATACCAGCATGGTCCATATCACTATATACAGGAGATATATAACTTATATCAGCTGTACATATATCATTATATACAGTATATACCAGGTTATACCAGCATGGTCCATATCACTATATACAGGAGATATATAACTTATACCAGCTGTACATATATCATTATATACAGTATATACCCTGGTTATACCAGCATGGTCCATATCGCTATATACAGGAGATATATAACTTATACCATCTGTACATATATAATTATTTACATGTATAGGTTATACCAGCATGGTCCATATCACTATATACAGGTGATATATAACTTATACCAGCTGTACATACATAACTATATACAGTATATACCCAGGTTATACCAGCATGGTCCATATCGCTATATACAGGAGATATATAACTTATATCAGCTGTACATATATCATTATATACAGTATATACCCTGGTTATACCAGCATGGTCCATATCACTATATACAGGGGATATATAACTTATATCAGCTGTACATATATAATTAAATACGGTATATATCCAGGTTATACCAGCATGGTCCATATCACTATATACAGGAGATATATAACTTATACCAGCTGTACATATATCATTATATGCAGTATATACCCAGGTTATACCAGTATGGTCCATATCACTATATACAGGAGGGCGATGTATTGTATTATGCCAAAATGAAGTGCCACCATATTAGTCACTTTGCTTTTGGTAGAACATGAATAAAAATGTGATCATTTTATTTTTCTTTCAGGTGGGCCGACCATCTCCGCAAAACTAAAGCAGCCATCTGCTTCCAGAAGCAGTACCGAATGATCCGCGTGTATCGTGTCTACCAGATGGTCCGAAGAGCGGCCATCACTATCCAGGCCTACACCCGGGGCATGTTCGATAGGAGAGTTTATCGAGAGGTATTGAATCACTGTACACAGTTGATCACTCTCTTGGTCCTGGCTAGTTACTTTTGGGGTTCCATGCTCCAGCGGTTGCAAAACTACAACTCCCAGCCATTGGCTTTCCGGCCATGCTGGCAGTTGCAGTTTTACAGCAGCTAAAGGTGCCCTGGTTGGGTAACACTGTGCTAGACCAAGGCAAAATTCAGCATAAACAACCTATATACTTTGCAAATGTTGTGGCTACAGTCATTCATCTTGTGACTTTCTCCAATTTTGCAGCTCTTGCTTCAGCACAAAGCTAAAATCATCCAAAAGCATCTGAAAGGATGGGTCGCCCGCAAGAATTTCATCAAGTTCCGCAGTGCCGCCATTGTTATCCAGTGCTACTTCCGCAGGATGATGGCGCGACGCGAGCTCAAACAGCTAAAGATCGAGGCTAGGACGGCAGAGCACTTCAAGAAGCTGAGCGTGGGGATGGAGAACAAGGTGGTGCAGCTGCAGAGGAAGATTGATGAACAGGTACATGATGTGTTCTTTACCTAGGCCTGCACTTTATATCCTGTACTGATCCTGAGTTATATCCTGTATTATACTCCAGAGCTGCACTCACTATTCTGCTGGTGGGGTCACTGTTTACATACATTACATTACTTATCCTGTACCGATCCTGAGTTATATCCTGTATTATACTCCAGAGCTGTACTCACTATTCTGCTGGTGGGGTCACTGTGTACGTACATTACATTACTTATCCTGTACTGATCCTGAGATATATCCTGTATTATACTCCAGAGCTGTACTCACTATTCTGCTGGTGGGATCACTGTGTACATACATTACATTACTTATACTGTACTGATCCTGAGTTATATCCTGTATTATACTCCAGAGCTGTACTCACTATTCTGCTGGTGAGGTCACTGTGTACATACATTACATTACTTATACTGTACTGATCCTGAGTTATATCCTGTATTATACTCCAGAGCTGTACTCACTATTCTGCTGGTGAGGTCACTGTGTACGTACATTACATTACTTATCCTGCACTGATCCTGAGTTATATCCTCTATTGTACTCCAGAGCTGCACTCACTATTCTGCTGGTGGGGTCACTGTGTACATACATTACATTACTTATACTGTACTGATCCTGAGTTATATCCTGTATTATACTCCAGAGCTGTACTCACTATTCTGCTGGTGAGGTCACTGTGTACATACATTACATTACTTATACTGTACTGATCCTGAGTTATATCCTGTATTATACTCCAGAGCTGTACTCACTATTCTGCTGGTGAGGTCACTGTGTACGTACATTACATTACTTATCCTGCACTGATCCTGAGTTATATCCTCTATTGTACTCCAGAGCTGCACTCACTATTCTGCTGGTGGGGTCACTGTGTACATACAGTATAAAACACCTGTGTTACTGAAGTGCATGCACTGACTACTGGCTGTCTGGTAGCGCCCCCTACAGTACAGGGAGGTACTACATGTTCTGTACTACTCTTTACATGTGTCAGGGTTAGCTGCTCCCTAAAAAAATGAAGTTTTCTATGTTCTATTTGTGCTTAAAAAAGCTCAAGAGCACATTTTCCCCCATCTTATACACAGACTTAGGACCGAAGTCCAAACACAGGAAGTGCAGCCTGGAGTGCTGTGGGGGGGGGGGGGGGGGGGGGGACGGGTGTCCAACCAACAGCATATGGCAGTTGAAGGGGTTATCCAGGAAAAAACTTTTTTTTATATATCAACTGGCTCCAGAAAGTTAAACAGATTTGTAAATTACTTCTATTAAAAAAATCTTAACCCTTTCAGTACTTATGAGCTTCTGAAGTTAAGGTTGTTCTTTTCTGTCTAAGTGCTCTCTGATGACACCTGTCTCGGGAACCCCCAAGTTTAGAAGCAAATCCCCATAGGCCTGCACTTTATATCCTGTACTGATCCTGAGTTATATCCTGTATTATACTCCAGAGCTGCACTCACTATTCTGCTGGTGGGGTCACTGTTTACATACATTACATTACTTATCCTGTACCGATCCTGAGTTATATCCTGTATTATACTCCAGAGCTGTACTCACTATTCTGCTGGTGGGGTCACTGTGTACGTACATTACATTACTTATCCTGTACTGATCCTGAGATATATCCTGTATTATACTCCAGAGCTGTACTCACTATTCTGCTGGTGGGATCACTGTGTACATACATTACATTACTTATACTGTACTGATCCTGAGTTATATCCTGTATTATACTCCAGAGCTGTACTCACTATTCTGCTGGTGAGGTCACTGTGTACATACATTACATTACTTATACTGTACTGATCCTGAGTTATATCCTGTATTATACTCCAGAGCTGTACTCACTATTCTGCTGGTGAGGTCACTGTGTACGTACATTACATTACTTATCCTGCACTGATCCTGAGTTATATCCTCTATTGTACTCCAGAGCTGCACTCACTATTCTGCTGGTGGGGTCACTGTGTACATACATTACATTACTTATACTGTACTGATCCTGAGTTATATCCTGTATTATACTCCAGAGCTGTACTCACTATTCTGCTGGTGAGGTCACTGTGTACATACATTACATTACTTATACTGTACTGATCCTGAGTTATATCCTGTATTATACTCCAGAGCTGTACTCACTATTCTGCTGGTGAGGTCACTGTGTACGTACATTACATTACTTATCCTGCACTGATCCTGAGTTATATCCTCTATTGTACTCCAGAGCTGCACTCACTATTCTGCTGGTGGGGTCACTGTGTACATACAGTATAAAACACCTGTGTTACTGAAGTGCATGCACTGACTACTGGCTGTCTGGTAGCGCCCCCTACAGTACAGGGAGGTACTACATGTTCTGTACTACTCTTTACATGTGTCAGGGTTAGCTGCTCCCTAAAAAAATGAAGTTTTCTATGTTCTATTTGTGCTTAAAAAAGCTCAAGAGCACATTTTCCCCCATCTTATACACAGACTTAGGACCGAAGTCCAAACACAGGAAGTGCAGCCTGGAGTGCTGTGGGGGGGGGGGGGGGGGGGACGGGTGTCCAACCAACAGCATATGGCAGTTGAAGGGGTTATCCAGGAAAAAACTTTTTTTTATATATCAACTGGCTCCAGAAAGTTAAACAGATTTGTAAATTACTTCTATTAAAAAAATCTTAACCCTTTCAGTACTTATGAGCTTCTGAAGTTAAGGTTGTTCTTTTCTGTCTAAGTGCTCTCTGATGACACCTGTCTCGGGAACCCCCAAGTTTAGAAGCAAATCCCCATAGCAAACTTCTTCTAAACTGGACGGTTCCCGAGACACGTGTCATCAGAGGGCACTTAGACAGAAAAGAACAACCTTAACTTCAGAAGCTCATAAGTACTGAAAGGAATAAGATTTTTTTAATAGAAGTAATTTACAAATCTGTCTAACGTTCTGGAGCCAGTTGATATATATAAAAAAGTTTTTTCCTGGATAACCCCTTTAAGTGTGAGAGAAGCTATGATTGGATGAGGCTTGACACCCCCCCCCCCCTCAGCACTCCAGGCTGCACTTTTTGTGTTTGGATTTCAGTCCTAAGTCTTTGTATAAGATGGGGGGAAATGTGCTCTTGAGCTTTTTTAAGCACAAATAAAACAGAAACTTCATTTTTTTTTTTAACAAAGTATATTAGAAATATTTTTTATTTACCATAAGGAGTGCAATAGCAAAAAATACATTTTAATGAGAGTTACCCTTTAATCCTCACTTTTTCCAATTTTTTGGATGAAATTTTGGGGCTTCAGAACCAATTACCAGGTTTCCATAGGGTTCTGATGTCGACATACAATGGTCATCTTGGAACCAAATAATATTGTAATTTAAGGGACGGCTGTATATTGACATACGTCAGAAAACGTTAATCACAAACATATCCATTACGTTAATGATGTCATCAATAACCTTTTGGCCAGTTGGGAAGCTCTCCGCCTTGGCTTTACTCTCATTCAGTCATCACTCTTTATCTTGTCACCACGAGCGCAAAAAAGATTCCGTCATTTCTCTATTGTGACTTTAGGATTATTTCTATTGCTTAGAGCCTGTGGACGGAAAGACAATGAAACGCGTCGGGTTATGATTTACGATAGTAGCGACTCCTTCTCTCTGTCACATTGTGAGGCGCCTTCTCTTATCAGTTATAGGGAACATGTAGCAATTTACAGTCCTTCATTTCACAGTAGAATCGGCTTTACAAGATTAGTCGCCCGGACTTGGTATTTGATATTATTCTCTATTCTCTGGGGATAACCCGCCTCATTTCTCATTTCTTGTGTGCAGGATATGCTGAGCTCTCAGCATTTTATGTTCTCCTAATACTAAATAAGCTTCTTTTATTGAAACTTTGCTCTGGGAAGAAAAAAAAAGGGCATTCTGTGTTGTTCTTTTTTTTTTTTTTTTTTACTTTTCCTTATACCAAAATTGCTTAATAGGGTTATAACTGGCTATACCATATTTGTCCCATACATTTGGGCCCCACCATCTCAAGATCAAGGGCCCCAAGGTGGTTGGGAAGCTGTTGAGTAACTTTGGTTGAAGCTAATGGGAGCTGTGTAAACAGCGTAGCCCCATAAGTTATATACTGTTGAGTAACTCCAAAGTTATGGATATACACAACTCGTATTAACCTCTATTTATACTGCGTAAACAGTCCGTATAGCTCTTTTTATCTTCCCGACCACCTTCCTGATGGAAATACACATTTAAAGGAGTTATTCAGGATTAGTAAAACAAAGCTAATTTCTTCCAAAAAAACACCACCACATCTGTCCTCAGGTTATGTGTGGTATTGCAACTTGGCTCCATTCACTTCAATGCAACTGAGCTGCAATACCACACACAACCTGATGACAGGAGTGGTGCTGTTTTGGGAAGAAATCAGCTTTATTATTCTAATTCTGGAATAACCCCTATAAAGTGTTGTAAATGGCATGTAATGTGGATAGGGGTTAAGTTATAATGGAACAACCCCTGTAAAATGCCCGTACATATTGAGTTCATGTTGATGAAAAATGACAACCAAAAGCGCTCATAGGGTGACATTTAACCACAAGCAATCGTTTTACCCAACTGTCATTGTCTGGAATGATGTCATCCATGTTTGAAATGTTCAGCCCATAGTAAGATGAGAAAGATTTTATAAAGCACTAAACCAAATATACTATATACTGGGCAGTAGTGCAGGTGAATAGCTGTAAAAACAAGGGTAACTACAATTTTAGGTATTTCCTGACTTCTACCTGTTAGAATCTCATTGCCGTTGAGCTCCAGCACACAATGGAGCTGGGGAGCCGGCTCGCCCAGCTCCCCTGCCTCATCAATATTCCACCCCTAGCCCCACCCCTTCGTGATGTGAGAACCAGATGTAGGGAGGAGCAGAGCACTCATCCATCCTGATAAGGCAGGGTAGCTGGACGAGTCAGCTCCCCACCTCCATTACGTGCTGGAGCGTAATGGCAATGCGATTCTTACGAAATACCTAACCTAAAAATGTAAGTGACCCCTCTTTTTACAACTATTCACCCGCACTATAACCCAGTATATGCAGGTAAAATAGCATTTAGATTCTATTTAGATTCAGGAAAGAATGTTCCCTTATTCCATCTTCACCTGTAATCGCTGATCACATATGACTGCTGTTAAAGGGGTTATCCAGGAGAAAACTTTTTTTTATATATCAACTGGCTCCAGAATGTTAAACAGATTTGTAAATTAGATTCAATAAAGAAAAACGTAGGGGCACTCACCGCTCAGCGGAGACCACTGCATGTCGGAGTCCGGTTCACGGGGAGCTGGGTCTCAGCATAGGCGCAGGAAGTGTGGCGCTTGGAGGCTACGTCGGCAGTTTCGCACGTAAGTGTGTGCTTCTTCCGCGCCTATGCTGAGACCCAACTCCCCGTGAACCGGACCCTGACATGCAGTGGTCTCCGCTGAGCGGTGAGTGCACCTACGTTTTTCTTTATTGAATCTTTCCGATACTTGATGCTTGTATGTGTGCACCCCGCAGGAGATACGAAGACAGGTACCGGGGTTTGGCCACACTCCAGTCCAGGTGATATATGCCCTTAGAGTGCTCTCCCCTTTCTTGTCTTTATATACATTAGATTTGTAAATGACTTCTATTAAAAAATCTTAATCCTTCCAATAATTATCAGCTGCTAAAGTTGAGTTGTTGTTTTCTGTCTGGCAGCAGTGCTCTCTGCTGACATCTCTGCTTGTCTTGGGAACTGCACAGAGTAGAAGAGGTTTTCTATGGGGATTTGCTTCTACTCTGGACAGCTCCCAAGACAGGTGTCATCAGAGAGCACTTAGACAGAGAAGAACAACTCAACTTCAGCAGCTCATAAGTACTGAAAGTATTAAGATTTTTTTTTAATACAAGTAATTTACAAATCTGTCTAACTTTCTGGAGCCAGTTGATATATAAAAAAAAGGTTTTTCCTGGATAACCCCTTTAACTATATAATAACCAATAAGGTTATAATAACAACAATGTGTATGGCTATGTCTACAAAACCATCAATCAATAGAAGATGATTGTTCATTCAACCTATCTCTTTCTGATGTGTATGGTCACCTTTAGACCAATGCAACAAAATGTTAATAGTCGTTTGACTTTAGAATAAAGCCCACATGGTCAATCTAGTCAGTCCTTATATTAAATTCCTTTTTAGTATGCTGGTGTTTTAGTATGTGTGGTAAGGTGTATGGCTACAATCACACTGGCAGTCTTTGATGCAGTTATTTGAGCTAAATACAGAAGTAAATACTAATAAAAAGTATGTAAATTTAGCTTTTTGGGATCCAGTTTTGGCTTTAGGTAAAAAAAAAATAATAATAAACGTAATGAAACCCTGCACATCCAATAGTCATATCAATAATCTGTGTCCTGACTGGGAATGGAGCAGCTCTTTCTGCTCTCACCCAGCAGGACATCCCAGCACAATCTAAAGCATCATAATACACGGCTCACTAGAGAACAGGGTCCAGCTATCACATTA
This sequence comes from Hyla sarda, assembly GCF_029499605.1. NCBI lineage: Eukaryota > Metazoa > Chordata > Amphibia > Anura > Hylidae > Hyla > Hyla sarda. The sequence goes on along the minus strand of NC_079189.1, from coordinate 573,497,935 downwards.
ATGGGCAACCTATATCAATATCACAAAGCCACGATAGCTTTACATCCACTGACAACAAGCCGAACTCTTGACCATAATGAGGAAATGATGGACTCTTTGTTATGCAATGATTATAGTAGATGCGCAGCCATTGAAATTTTCCCTACAGCTAAGACTAAAGGGGTTATCCAGGAATAGAAAACCAGAGCTATATTCTTCTAAATACAGCGCCAACCCTGTTCTCTGGTTGTGTGTGATATTGCGTTCCATTGAAGTGAATGAAGACAAGTTGTAATACCACACACAACCTGAACACAGGGATGAAGCTGTTTTTGGAGAAAAAATTGCCTGGTAGTAGTACTAATCTTGCTGATCCCCCACCACTCCTCTTCTGCCATATCTCTGGTCCCACTGGTCCATACTTCTTAGTTCTTCTGGATACAGACATGTGACCAATGGCCATAGCAGGGACTTTATAGAGTCAGTGATTGGCCAGACATTGGCCACAGTTACATGCCTTTGTCAAAAGGGACCAGAAAGTATGGAATATGGAGGGACCCAGGAAGCCTTAGAACGTGAATGGGGAGAGAACAATGTTGTAGATGGCCAGGTAAGAGGGATCAGGAAGTACGGAACAGCGAGGGACCCAGGAAGCCTTGGAACGTGAATGGGAAGTGAACACTGCTGGATATGACCACCACTTTCTTCTGGGGAGTGGTGAACATCTTGTATACTCTGCTTTGTGCATCCAGAAGTTGCAGAAGACATGGCTGACATTAGTTTATGTCTGCTAGAGCTTTGTTGTGCAATGACCGAAACATATTCACAAAGGGGAACGGTGTGATACTGACATTACGGTGTTTGGGAGACACAGAAAACATTGCGTGTCCTCCCAGGTCTATATGTTGCAGCATTTATTTTTGTCTCTATTGACCCCTGTCTGTTTTTGTTTTTCAGAACAAAGAGCACAAAGACCTGAAGGAACAACTTGCTGCCGTAACGGTGGCGCGCACAACAGAAGTGGAGAAGCTGCAGAAGGAGCTGGAGCGGCAGCGACAGAACCAGCAAGACGAGAACCAGCTGAGCAGCCTACAGGAGGAAATCGAATCGCTCAGAGAAGAACTCGCCAAGAGCAGGGACGAGAGGAAGATCACCGAGGACTTGTATGCCAACGAGAAGAAGCAGCTGCAACAGGTGGCCGTCCATGTCTAACTAGTAGTGCACCTCCCGGTACAGCCAGGAGCCCATAATAATGTATAGCAGGATCATGGGAAACACGTAGGGTACTGTGATCTGATGGTGATACTATAGTTAAGATTTTTGGGTTTTGTTACACATCAGGTGGGTTCATGTATAATCATATGGGGAGATATTTTAACAGCTTTGAAGATTTTGCAGCCTGTAGTTCCTACTACCTTGCCCACAGGCTCTATGAAAATGTTCATAAACTTGTCTAGAGCAGTGTGTTCCCAACCAGGGTGCCCCTAGCTGTTGCAAAATAACAACTCCCAGCATGCCCGGACAGCCGTTGGCTGTCCGGGCATGCTGGGAGTTGTTGTTTTGCAACAGCTGGGGGCACCCTGGTTAGGAACACTGCTCTAGAGTATTACATGGAGGGAAGGGGATGTAGCTGCTGCTTCTCAGTATATCAAGTAATTGGAAGATTTAAGGGGACTATGACATGCGATTATGAGCGACTGGACATAGTACACTGCACTACTCAGTGTACTGTGCCTTTCAGCATAACGCTGGCAGGCAACGTATTATGCCTTACCAGAGGCACGGTTGGATTATTGGACATACATGACAGACCTGGGGGTCGTCATTAGGCCCCCAGCTGTCATTGAAACGCATGGGCACCCGATAGTCATGTTGGTGGGGTCACAGAAAAGAAAGCCGCTTAGATGCCGCTGTCACTTTGACTTCAGCATCTAAGCGGTTATACTACCATGACTGTATATTCCTATTAGCTGCCATGATACCTGGCACAGGAGACCCATGCTGGACGACTCCTGTCCCGCCGTAATAACGCAAAGGGTTAAATTAGCATAGAATGTAAAAATAAGAGGTTAAAATGTGTAAACTGAGTACTCTCATCGGGTTGTGTATTACCAGTCAGGTCAGGGACTTTTGTATACTGACTCTTCTTTGTTTGTTACCCAGAGGATCGCTGAGCTAGAAGTGGAAAACGCTCATTTAAAAGAAGATAAAGAAGAACTCAACAAAAGAATCCTCCTCCGCTCTGAAGGTATCACATTTATGGGACTTTATTTTCCTTTTCAATGTTAGAAATAGCTAATTCTTTAGCATATCGGTGTCTCCTAGACCGGCAGTAACTTCCCTCCCTATAACATGGAGAAGGGGCAGCTACTTGGAGACCTGTAGTAAAAAAAAAGTTAGCTTTCTACAGGTGCAGTATGTTTTATTCTGGAACCTTTCTGCATTTTCCTAAGGAGGAATAAAGAAACAATTTCCACCAGCGAACAGCATGATTATTTGTTTAGAAAGCTTCCTATTCTCTTCTCTGTTTACAATGGACATCTTTGCTGTCCTCTAGCATGAATACATTGACAACATGTGGTTTGAGATCTTAGTTGACATTGGTGGCGGATCCAGAGGGGGGGCAACGTGGCAATTGCCCCATCCGAGGGCCCTCCCAGCCACTATTACAAGTGCTTAGATTTTCCGTGCGGACATTCCCCCGTGCAAATATAGCCTGATAGCGCCCCTCCCAAGATTAGACTCAGGATCCGCCACTGGTTGACATATGTGGTTGTCTAACAAGGTTCCCCCATAGGTTTGCCCAAGCAATCTCTGTTAACAGTGATCAGCTCCAGCTTTAGGCCATGTTCACGCGGTGGAATTTCCGATACAATACTGCTGCAGCAGAGTCCCATTGATTTCAATGGGATTTGGCTGCACTGTGCACACGCACGCGGAAATCCGCAAGTTCACAGAAACAATGAAAATGCATTGCCATCTATGGAGTTGATGCATTTTGAGCGCTCATAGCACTGGAAGAACATATAAATGTGCAAAATGGCAGTTTGCGATTTCCCAGCGGACATTCTGCACATTTTCCGCCATGTGAACATAGCCTTATGGTAAAACACATCCAATTACTATCAGACAAATTCTTATTATATCTGACAGCTATTTCTGATAAACTTCCCATACCCATGGACCTTCTGCCATATGTGCATATGTAGTTGAGCAGGAGAGAGAAGTAAGCTTCTGTCAGACACTAAGGCCGTGTTCACTCAGCAAAAAATGTGCGGAATAGGCGGAAAACACCTCACATTTGCATGTTCCGCAGCTCTAGGACTGTTTGGAAATGCGCCATCTCTATAGACGACAATGCATTTCTGAGCGGAATCTGCAGATACAATGAACAGGTTTATTGTTTCTGCAGAGGCTGCAATCGGGGAAATTGCCCCGTGTACAGGACACAGCAGAATCCCATTAAAATTGATGGGACTTTGCTGCAGCAGAAATTTTGAAAGGAAGATTTCCACGGAATTCAGCTTGGAAATTCCATCATGTGAACATGGCCTAATCCTGAATTAGCATCAAATAAAATTCTCATACATGTTATATAGTTGGTTGGCCATGGCAAAATTGTCTGGTTCAGCCAACCTTAGTCAGGGACCAGGTGTCCTGTGATGTCCAATGTCTCCATTATGCTCCCATTATCAGTGTTGAACTCTCTGTAAATCAGATTTTTTGTTTTTGTTTTTTTTTTTCCTTTTAAGATGAGTCTACCCAGAGTGCACTCAAGGAAAACCAGGAACACCAGAAGGACCTGGAAGAAGAGAGAGCTCGCTACCAGAACCTAGTGAAGGAATACACCCGGCTGGAGCAGAGATATGACAACCTGCAGGAGGAGGTCACTCTCATCAAGGTTCGATGGGCTTTCACAATACACAATCAGAACTACAATTGGGGGGGGGGGGAACTGATTTGTAGAAAGGTTACCAAATCAATGATCCTCAACCAGGCTTCCCTGGCCAGGAGCTCCCCCAGAAAACGACAGCAGCAACAGCTTTCACTTTTAGCTTTTACAAATTCTCGGCCTGGATACTGGTAAAGCATTCAATACATACTGACCATAATATAAAATGGTAGCATGCTTTCCTCTTCTGAAGCCAGGATGGAAGCCATTTTTTGTAGTACCACTGTGGCAATAAGGTTGAGAATGACAATGAAGAGGAGTAAGCTGCTGCCAGACAGCTCTTGCGGAGGCTATCTTCCTGAGAGCAAAAGGATAGAATAGATTAGTGGTCTCCAACCTAAGGACCTCCAGATGTTGCAAAACTACAACTCCCAGCATGCCCGGACAGCCAACAGCTGTCCGGGCATGCTGGGAGTTGTAGTTTTGCAACATCTGGAGGTCTGCAGGTTGAAGACCACTGGAGTAGATTTTAAATGTGAACAACAACTTTAGGGGTAAACCCGCAAAGGGGTGCACTCTAAACTAGAAATCCCCTCTAAATAAAACTTTTAAAATTCAATATTTTATTTATGTCTCCTTACTTTAAAAGCACAGCATATGTTGCAATTGTAATTTCGCTATAACCCTGTATACATGTAGTCACTGTGACCGTACTGTTAGTTCAGATGTAGGGTATATGCTGACGTGTATTGTGTAACACATAAGGCTGCTAATTAAAATATGTCATCCTTTAGCCATCCAACCCCGACGTTTCGTCAGTCTGCGCTGACTTTATCAAGGGAGTGTGGCTAATGCATCAGCCACACTCCCTTGATAAAGTCAGCGCAGACTGATGAAACGTCGGGGTTGGATGGCTAATAGATGACATATTTTAATTAGCAGCCTTATGTGTTACACAATACACGTCAGCATATACCCTACATCTGAACAGTACGGTCACAGTGACTACATGTATACAGGGTTATAGCGACCTTACAATTGTAACATATGCTGTGCTTTTAAAGTAAGGATCATACTCACCATTTTAAGAGACATAAATAAAATATTAAAGTTTTAAAAGGTTTATTTAGAGGGGATTTCTAGTTTAGGGTGCACCCCTTCGGGGGTTTACCCCTAAAGTTGTTGTTCACATTTTTTGCCCTGAAATCCTCGGGGAATTGTGTTGAGTATTAGATTTTAAATGTCACACAACAAACTCAGTCTTTCTCTATGTTAACATCAGGGGAGAATCGGGAGGCCGCCATACACATTACACAGTTGGCGCATGCTGATTGAAATTGGCGAGTGTAGTGATATTTTTGTGTTCTTAGTGGTGTCTCCAGGAAGTCGGCATGCTATGTTTTAAAGGGACATGTCTAAAAAATGACATATTGTTTAAATCAAGTCCTTATGTTCATGCGACACAGCCAGGCTGCATATTTTACAATTAGAATGTTGTTCTAAGCAAAAAAAATGTGTTCAACCATATTGTGCTTTATTGCTTAGTAATTTTTTTGTAGACTCCCCACGTTTCTCCAAATTATAAGCACATTTTGCTTATTCCCTGTTCATACTTAAATTCTAGCAATCACCAGGACATCGCAGGAACCCATCAAACCAAAGCAGCCTGGAATCTGATTCCAACTACCCCTCAATATCCACCTCTGAAATTGGGGACACAGAAGATACCATTATGGAGGTGGAGGTAAGAGCATAACATTAAGGGTATGAGGATTTCTGTAAGGTTTCTACACATTACTGTTGGGTTTTTGTGTTGTATACATCTATTGCACCCCCGCATCATTGTCTTATCGTTGATCAAGTTTTTGAACATTTTTGCTTTACTAACTCCTTGCAGGAAGTGGGGCTGGAAAAGGCTGCGATGGACATGACTCTGTTCCTGAAGCTGCAGAAGAGGGTGAGAGAGCTCGAGGGGGAGAGGAAGAAGCTGCAGAACCAACTGGACAAGAAAGAGCAACAAGAAAATAAAAAGTCTCAGGTATCAATGGACATTTGTCTTCCTTGACATTTTCCTGCAACATCATGTAACTCAACTTAGCCCTAATTCAGTTCCTGTTGCCCTATGACAGCATGTTTCTTAAAGTGTACCTGACATTTAAAAAAACTTTTGATATGTCGTAGAGACATATCACAAATTTATTGGTCAGGGTCTGAATGTTGAGACCTCTACCGATCACAAAAACGAGCCAGAAGTGCACACTTAGTGCATTCTTTTCTGACCCTGTGTCGCATGACCTGGAAGGACCTACAGTGTAAGTCTATGGGGCCATCCAGGTGTCCTAGACTTAGAGAGGAGCATGTGGCTGCCCACTTCTCTCCCTGCTTATTGTCGTCATTGGTCGGGATCTAAGCACTCCGACCGATCGAAACTTTTGACATGTCCCTAGGACACGTCACAGGTAAACTTTAAGTCCCGCCTAGGCAATACCCGACCACACTGTCCATAGCTTTTAGGGAACTGTGCATATGGGTAAGTAGATAAGAACAGGAACGGCATTGCAACATTGTGTAAACTCCTTTATGACAAAGTGAAGCCGCTTTCACGTTACCCTGATGCTGACCCATCTTTGTGTAACAACTGCAAGCTCTAGCCCATTCGGAGCTCTAGCCCATTCATCATGCCGGGAATCGCAGCTGTAATACAAATGCAGAAATACATTATGGTAAACCTAGACTCATTCACTAACATTTCTTATTAAGAGAATGTTTTGAAAGATCGACCACCAAATAAAGGGGCCTTAGCTAGTTAGGGTGCGGCAAAACAAGCTGGCGCTACGACTGCTTCGAATTGCGACATCACAATAGACAGCAGTGCATTTTAGTGCAGATTCTGCCAAAAAAGAAGTCTAGGATTCAGAAATTCTGTAGTATGGTGCAGCAAAATCCCATTGAAAACAATGAGAGATTTCTGCTCTGTAATTTCTGGATGGAATTCCTAAGCCAAATATAACAATATCATCTTTGTATCCAGGTAATTGAGACAGCGAACGACACAGACCGTGACACAGACATCGCCTACAACAACCTGAAGGTAATATAGTTATTTTTTACACATACTTCACTTCCTTACTTACGGTGGTGCCTCCTCCAGGAAGGGTATAAATAAAGTAGAGCCCGGCACTCACCAATGGTGTTTGAAAGGGTGAAGAGTTTATTCACAACACAAGAAAAGGTACAGGATGCGTTTCGGCAGTAAGCCTTCCTCAGCTCAACTTTATTTATACTTTGGAATCTTTTTGCCACGAGCACCACCCCTACGGAAGTGCCGACCCATATGCCATTTCAAGTACCCTCCAGGAAGGGAACGCTATGTAGATTTGTGCCCTTTGTGTTTATGTATTTTTTCCATAGATATAACCTGTGTGATACACTGACCAGGACTGATGGCATATAGTGACTTATATCTTATTCCATATTAATATTATTACAGAGACAAGAACTGGAGTCTGAAAACAAGAAGCTGAAGAACGAGTTGAATGAACTTAGAAAAGCCATTGCTGATTCAGCAGGAGATGCAGACTCCAACGAAGAGTCCGGTGGTTACACCCTCCTCCTGAACCAGCTGAAGTCTGCCATCGAGGAGCTGGAGGTGCGGAAGGAAGAGGTTCTTATCCTGAGGACACAGATCGTGAACTCTGCCCAGCAGAAAGATGCCGACAAGAACAAGGTACAAGATCCGCTGTGGCAGTTTAGGATGTTTGCAAAAATGCTCAGATTTATTCCTAAAAAAAGTTTGCGCAAAAACATAGGTTGCGTTTTACAATGTGTCCTTTTTTGTTTTATGCAGGAATCAGAAGCAAACTGGACTAACAGCAACAAAGAGATGGACCAAGATGATGCCATTGAGGCATACCACGGCGTCTGCGAGACAAATAGGTAAAGCTCTGATAACATGAGATTCTAAACCCCGGAGCAGGTCAAAGTATACAAGTGCATCAGATCCTATAAGTACTAAGGTGAAGTATATACTGCACTCTAGTGAGAATACTATCTTGAAATAGTTTGTTTCCTTTGAGCTCCTGACAACTTTCACAATTTCTATAATAAAAGAGAAAGAAGACGGACCGCGCCTCGTGTATTACCCAAGACACAGGGTGGAATGAGGGTTAGGGCAGGGCACCAGCCTTACGGTTGGCCGCTCACCTTGTATTGGATAAATTGCGCTTATCGCCCCTAGATAGGGGTACAGTCAGAAGCTTGATCAGAATGAACTGCGAAGCCTATTGGGTCACAGGGATGGGGAACCCACTCCTGTTCAGTGAAGTATATATGTAGAGAAAAATTTGACCGTCAGGCGCTTTTCCAATTTTCAAGGTAAAATAAACATAGCCAAAGCAATATGGCGGTTAAAGTGCCAGCAGGCCAATCTGAGGAAGGAGGGTTCTACCTCCAAAACGTGTCATTGGTTCTTATTCAAATAAATATAGTGCCTGCTGTCGTATGGGTCGAATTTTGCTCTTCATATCAACTTTCACAATTGCCTTTATTCTTCTTGTGTCTTTCTCTGCAATCTTTTTCTCTTTTTCCTTTTTTCCGTCCTTTCTCTCTAGAAAGACTGAGGACTGGGGGTATCTAAATGAAGACGGTGAGCTGGGCCTGGCTTATCAAGGCTTAAAGCAAGTTGCCAGGTTGTCTGTCTCCTCCTTCTCCTTTACTTCATCTATTGCTTTCTACTCTGTCATTCCAGCGGTTATAAACGCTGCCTAAAATAATGTTATTGTCACCAGAGTTGCAGTCCCATTTTCACCTCCTCACCAGTTGCAAGTTTTCTCCATAGACTCCAATGCATATTATAGTTTGTAAAGAATCTTGTGGTCTTCATTTCCCAGACTCCTGGAGGCCCAGCTACAGGCGCAGAGCCAGCAGCACGACGATGAGGTGGAGGCGCTGACCGATCAGATCGAAGTGCTGAAAGAAGAAATGGAGAAACAGCAGCAAGTTCTGCTCCAGGCCATGCAGTTGTCCCCGGAGGCGCAGGTGGAGTTGGGACTACAGCATGAGATCACACGGCTCACAAATGAGAATCTGGTAAGTCACTGGGGCAGATTTACTATGGCTGTGGAATGACAATTAAGATATATTTATTATACATAGTGCACTTAAAAGATCAATTAAAGGGTTACTATAATTTAGGCATGGTGGATGCATACAAGCACTGAGTCCTTTTACTTCCGCTCTGCTCATCTAAAGCAGTTGGTATATGGAATTGCTAGAGTTCCATAGTATTGAATTGCAGTGCTAGTCTATTTGATTCCATCAATTCCATAGGCTTTAGCTAAGTGTGGAAATGAGAGGACACTCCGCTTGTAACCATGCACTGTGAACATAATATGTAGTCACCCTTTAAATGTCCCATGTCCAACAATTCTGTACACTGCGCACATTTGCTCAGCAGAGCGGAAATAAGAGGAAATTGTGCTTGGAGCCGTGTGCTGTGTCCAAAAGACAGTCACCCTTTAAATACTCCTTCTGACAAGGAGGCGAGGCTTAAAGGGGTACTGCGCCTCTAGACATCTTATCCCCTATGGGATAGGGGATAAGATGTCTGATCACGGGGTTCTCCACTGCCACAGCATTCGGAACATTGTGTTTAGATCGCTGGGTGCGGGCGATGGGGGTCGTGACGTCACAGCCATGCCCCCACGTAATGTCACACCATGCCCCCTCAATGCAAGTCTATGGGAGGGGGCGTGGCATTGCCACGCCCCCTCCCTTAGACTTGCATTGAGGGAGTGTGGTGTGACAACATGAGGGGGCGTGGCTGTGACTTCACGACCTCCGCTGCCCGCTCCAAGCGTTCAAAACAAAATGTTCCGAATGCTGTGGCAGCGGAGAACCCCTTTAAAATTTGGTGCCATGTGGTTTTGTTAAATCTACCTGTTATGTAACTGAATTGTATTTGTGAGGGTTAAAGCGTTACTATCACTCCTGAGACCCACTGCGATCGCTAGTTATAAGCTGGGAAAATTCGTGGCAGCACTCACCTCACTCCCGTACTGACAATCAAATCTGGCCCCTATATAAATCTAGATCTGGCGGGCGACAAAGGAGTCGAGCGTGAGTCCACACACTTCCCCGGCTTATAACTAGCAATCGCAGTGGGTCTCATTGAGCTATGTTTTCATCTAACAAAACCCTTGTGGTCTCTAAGCCAGACCGAGAAGGAGAAGAACAAGAATAGCATGGGGTGACCTCTGCAATACAAATAGTCCCATGCCAAATTACAGGAGTTTGTCTGATAGTCTGACACATGTTGAATCTTCAGCAGTTCTGAAGATGGGGGCGAGTCAGAATATCTATAAATTATGCAGCTCAGGGCACCAGAGGATGCCGAAGTATTGAAATTTGACCACTTACCGTATATTATTAAATACAAAGTTAAAAACCACGGCATGCGAATGTGTGAAACCATCATAGATCAAATATTCTGTGTATTCACTGCAGTTAGATAGCTTCCATTTGGTAATACAGTGACCCCAGGCAGCATCAACATACGATGCTTTTGTATGTCGGGGCCATCGCATAAACGGTTATCCGGCAGCGCAGACTACTTCAGCTGCTGCCGAATAGCCGTTTAAGGTGCCCCGTGTGGTCTGGTGGGGGTCACTCACCTGTACCGGTGCTCCGGACCGTCCTCTTCGGGATACCCTGCGCTCTCCATCGTCGCCAGCACGTCATCACGCACGCCGTCCCGTCATCCAATAGGAACGGCGATGAAGAGACGCAGCAGGGACGGTCTGGGGACGGGGCGACAGCGATGGAGGGCGACATCCAGGGCAGCGGTGAGCGGCGGGAAAGGTGAGTACTGTATAACCTCCTATACCAGTGGTCTTCAACCTGCGGACCTCCAGATGTTGCAAAACTACAACTCCCAGCATGCTCGGACAGCCGTTGGTTGTCCGGGCATGCTGGGAGTTGTAGTTTTGCAACATCTGGAGGTCCGCAGGTTGGAGACCACTGTCCTATACTTTACATTGCACGGATCCCTCAACATACAATGTTTTCACCGAACGATCGTTCATTTGGAACGAATTACCATCGTACCACTGTATAAGAGTGAAAAAAATAAGTCACGTTTTTACATTTGTCATCAGGACCTGAAGGAATTGCTGGAGAAGTCGGAAAAGAACGAGAAGAAACTGAAAAAACAACTAAAGCTTTATCTGAAGAAGGTTCAAGAATCTGAAGGTAATATGAATGGAGTCAATACAAAAAACATTGCTGTGTTAAACAGAATATTTGTCTTTTTCTAATACCCTTTTATTAAATTGTACCAGTTATGGAAAAAAAAACTATTGATATGTCATAGAGACATCTACATTTTTTTTAGAATTCTGAACAATCACGTGAAAAAGTTAGAAGTGCACACTTAGCTAACACGTTCTCTCCCGCCTCTGTCACGTGACCATGACATTATGTAAGTCTATGGGGTCATCCTGGTCTTATAGATACAGAGCGGGGAAAGAAGCTCACAGCAGCATGCTTCTCTCTGTGCTTGTTCTTGTGATTGATCGGGGTCTGATAAAAACATTTTTAAGCACACAGCAATGCTTATTTTTATTGACAGAAGTACATTAATCCATTAGTCATTTCTAATAATTTATTTTGTTATTCCAACTGTTCAGCTATTCTTCCGCTGTTTTGTGTACAACTTCTATGTTGATTTATGTGTCTATATGGTAACAGACTGTGTGTCATCTGATCCTGCAGGCAGTTTCATCTGTCTACTACTCCTTGCTAACCTACCAAATTATGGGAGGCAGTACAGTCAACCTTGGACTTTGCATGTTGGAAACCGCTATCAGTCGCTGCCGATCGCTGCAGCTGCCGCCAGGCTATTTAATGTGCCCCATTCCACAGCACAAACCATAAATGCTGTAGTACAGTACTGTATCCTGCAAAGACACTTAGAAATATGGCTATGTGGTGGTGCGGACTGCTGAAGCTGCAACCAGGTCATTTAATGTACCCTATTCCACCACATACCATATAGTACTACTGTACCCAGCACAGACGCAATAAGTCTCCATCAATCACATGTCTTTTCGGTCCCCGGCTCCTCAGCTTCCCCGTCATTGTGCCACCCTTTAGCGATGTCCAATAAGCCTGCGGCTTCTTGCTGCCAGCGTCAAGTGAGCACTGTCCTCCTCTTCCCTCCCACTGTACCTCTAGTGTAGCATCATGGCCATTCCCTATCGGGCAAAAAGTGATGTCCTCGGTAGGTTAACAGAATGCATCAGGAACCAATGTCCAGTTTTCCATAGAGTTATGGTTTCAACATACAATGGTTTCAACATAAAATGGTCCTCACCGAACCGACTAACATTGTATGTTAAAGCGCCACTGTATAAATGCAGGTTCAGACTACACATGGGGTTTGCTTGTAGTCTGTTACCATGGAGACACAGATGGTCCTGTAGCTATTGGTTTTTACATAGCGTCAATACAAAGTTAAAGGGGTACCCCGCCCCAGGACATCTTATCCCCTATCCAAAGGATAGGGGATAAGATGTCAGATCGCGTGGGTCCCGCCGCTGGGGACCCCTGGGATCTCTGCTGCAGCACCCGGCTTTCATTACTGCACAGAGCAAACTCGCTCTGTGCGTAATGACGGGCGATACAAGGGCCGGAGCATCGTGATGTCACGGCTCCGCCCCTTGTGACGTCACCGCCTGGGCCCCTCAATACAAGTCTATGGGAGGGGGTGTGATGGCCGTCACGCCCCCTCCCATAGACTTGCATTAAGGGGGCACACCGTGACGTCACAATGCTCCGGCCCCTGTATCGCCCGCCAATGCACACAGAGCGAGTTTGCTCTGTGCGGTAATGAAAGCGGGGTGCTGCGGCCGAGATCCCAGGGGTCCCAAGCGGCGGTACCGCCCCCCAACCGCTAATGTGCTTGCCAAAGTCATCTGTGAAACCTACAAACCATGTATACATATTTTTTTATGTTATGCAGGAGCGGTAGACATCATTCAGCCGGAGAGGAGGCAGTCTCAACTAAACAGACAGGTGACAGTGCAACGCATCGAAAAGGATTTCCAGGGAATGTTGGAGTATTACAGAGAGGATGAGCCTCTTCTCGTCAGGAACCTCATTATAGGTCTGGAATATTTTATCTGTTGGTGATGTTCTACTTGTCTACCAAAGTGTGTCCCAACCAGGGTGCCTCCAGCTGTTTTAAAACTACAGCTCCCAGCATGCCCGGACAGCCTTTGGCTGTCCGGGCATGCTGGGAGTTGTAGTTTTGCACCCTGATTGGGAAACACTGGTTTACTGACTGGCTTAAAGGGAAAATGTCCTGACTATCTCCTATCTATCTTCAGATCTGAAGCCACAATCGATATCTACCAGTGTGCCGTGCCTGCCTGCATACATCCTCTTTATGTGTATCAGACACGCAGACTACGTCAACGATGACCAGAAGGTTCACTCCCTCCTCACATCCACCATCAATGGCATAAAGAAGGTGCTGAAGGTACGGTCACCACATAAGATAGCTGTGGTGCGCAGTGTTTGCAGAGCTCTTTTTATTATTTGAACCATACAATCTGTATTATAACTGCATTCATAATTCTGCTGATAGTTATTGGAACTGGACAACAGGCTTCATAGACATACCTGTACGTCGGTGAATTGTTTGAGAATGGAGCCAAGCTGTAATTCCATACACAGCCCATAGACAAAAGTGGTGCCGTTGGTATCATAAATGCCCACTTTAACTCAGTTAACCCCGTAACAACATTGGATATAAATGTACGTCCGGGTGCCCTGGTACTTAACGCTGCTCTTGCTTTATGTCAGCAGCCCGGACCCGCAGTTAAAGGGGTACTCCGGTGAAAAAATTTTTTTTTATATATTTTTTTTAAATCAATTGGTGTCAGAATGTTAAACAGATTTGTAAATTACTTCTATTTAAAAATCTTAATCCTTCCAGTACTTATCAGTTGCTGTATGCTTCACAGGAAGTTCTTTTCTTTTTGAATTTCTTTTCTGTCTGACCACAGTTCACTCTACTGCCATTTTAGGAACTGTCCAGAGCAGGAGCAAATCCCCATAGCAAATCTATCCTGCTCTGGACAGTTCCTGACATGGACCGAGGTGTCAGCAGAAGTCACTGTGGTCAGACAGAAAACAAATTTAAAAAGAAAAGAACTACCTCTGGAGCATACAGCAGCTGATAAGTACTGGAAGGATTAAGATTTTTAAATAGAAGTAATTTAAATCTGTTTAACTGTCTGACACCAGTTGATTTAAAAAAATATGTTTTCCACTGGAGTACCCCTTTAATGGCGTACATAAGCGATCCATTTCTGTTAACGGATCTTAAAGCAGTTTCGGTATATGTTGAGACTCATCAGACCCCCGCAATCTCGCTGCTGGTGGTCCAATGAGTTTCAACATATGCTGAAAGTATATAAGTCAAGATGGCAGCCTGAGCTCCACTCACCTGCTCCAATTCAGACTCTGCCTTCTGGCAGACTGTACAAGTAGATTGCCAATATTACTGAAGTGCATAACACTGAAAAGTAAAAGCAAACAAAAAAAATTGCTATTAATAGTCTTCTAAAAAAAAAAAAAGTAGTTAAAAGTTTTTTTTTTTTAATATAAATAAGCCCCTCCCCCAATAAAAATTAAATATAAAAATTAAATCACCACCTTTTACAAATAAAAGCAAAACATTTTTTTATAAAATTCAGACCTATTTGATATGCGGAAATGTCATAACTATTTTAACATAATGTTAATGATCCCATATGGTGAATGGCGTAAGCAAAATAACAAAGTCCAAAATTGCTGATTTTTGGGGGTTTTGGTCTTATCAAATCCTAGGAAAAAATATAATAAAAAGTGATCAAAAAGTAGCATGTACTCGAACATGGTACCGATAAAAACAGTTTTTTTCCCCTAGGTCATGTCAAAAGTTTTTTATATTGACAGGTAGGTCCTACTACTGTCAGAATGGACTGGCCACTGTTAGACTGTGCAGGGATGCCTTCTGTTTACAAGGGTTAAAGGGGTATTCCAGGAAAAAAAAAATTTTATATATCAACTGGCTCCAGAAAGTTAAACATATTTGTAAATTACTTCTATTAAAAAAATCTTAATCCTTTCAGTACTTTTTAGCTGCTGAAGTTGAGTTGTTCTTTTCTATCTAAGTGCTCTCTGATGACACGTGTCTCGGGAACTGTTCAAAGTAGAAGCAAATCCCCATAGCAAACCTCTTCTACTCTGTGCAGTTCCCGAGACAGGCAGAGATGTCAGCAGAGAGCACTATGGCCAGACAGAAAGCAACAACTCAACTTCAGCAGCTGATAATTATTGGAAGGATTAAGATTTTTTAATAGAAGTAATTTTCAAATCTGTTTAACTTTCTGGAGCCAGTTGATTATATATATATATATATATATATATATATATATATATATATATATATATATATAATATATATATATATATACAAAAATGGCGACCGCAGCACTCCAAATAAATGTGCAAAAGAATTTATTCCAAGATAAAAACAGGCAACGTTTCTGTGGCCTCACACCACCATTTTCATTGAGGCCACAGAAACGTTGCCTGTTTTTATCTTGGAATAAATTCTTTTGCACATTTATTTGGAGTGCTGCAGTCGCCATTTTTGTTTCTATTGCCCTTTGGACCCAGGACCGGGGTCCCAGAGACTGACTGCATCCACGCACAGTTGGCTTGGGAGTGCTGCTCTTCAACTCGAATATATATATATATATATATATATATATAATATATATATATATATATATATATATATATATTTATATATATATATATATATATATATATATTTATATTATTATATTTATATTATTATATTTTTAAAAAAGTTTTTTTTTTTCCTGAAATACCCCTTTAAATATATCCCAGTTGTAAAATGTATTCCGATATTTCCAAGAGGAATAACAGAGGAATGTCACTCTTTTGCCTCTGACTCCTGACAATTCCTGCGGGGTGTACTTTATATGATTTTACTCTTTGTTGTTGACAGAAACACAATGATGATTTCCAAATGACGTCTTTCTGGCTGTCAAACTCCAGCCGGATTCTCCATTGTCTGAAGCAATACAGCGGGGATGAGGTGAGTGCCGACCCTGTACACAGGTGTTTCCCAACCAGGGTGCCTGAAGCTATTGCTAAACTACAACTTCCAGCATGCCCGGACAGCCTTCGGCTGTCCGGGCATGCTGGGAGTTGTAGTTTTGCAACAGCTGGAGGCACCCTGGTTGGGAAACACTGCTGTACACTGTTCCATGGAGCCATGTTACTTCTGGAATGGTTACCATGCAGCATACAGTCACACCGGGACCCCAGGGCTGAAAGTTGTATTTTCCTGCAACATCTGAACTTGGTTTTTACACTATTGTATCAATTGTTGATCCTACTTCTTTTTCCAGGGTTTTCTGACGAGCAACTCTGTCAAGCAGAACGAGCATTGCCTCCGCAACTTCGACCTCACAGAGTATCGCCAGGTCCTCAGTGATTTATCCATCCAGATATACCAGCAGCTCATAAAGATTGCTGAAAGCCTATTGCAGCCAATGATAGGTACGATTATGCACCATGTGATCACGGCAGCATCAGCGATGATTCAAGCAAGCATTCTCTAAAATGTAATAGGGAGGTGACCACAGTAGTGTCCTAACTGGGGAGAGGAGTGAAAGTGCATTGTGAGCTAAAAGGCTTGAAGATAGTGTCTGTGACCGGGCTGTTCCTTTATAGGCCGTGTTCAAACGAAATTCAGCTCGGAAATACCATTCCATTGTTTTCAATGGGATTCTACTGAACTGTTCACGCGGCATTTGGTACGGAAACCCCGATTCCGGCCTCCTCCAAAAGAATTGAAATGTCAAATCTATTGGTGGAATCCACTCGGAAATATATTGCCATCTATGGAGACGGCACACTTCCGAGTGGACATTCTGCAAATATTCCCCCGTGTGAACATAGCCTTACAGCTTCCCATTAGTGATTAAGGCAAGCTGTAACTAGTAGTCCTTTTCTGGAAAAGGCTTTTTCAAACTTAAGGAGGTACGCCGTTTATGCAAAACCTATCCCTAAGTCTTGATTGCTGGGGTTTCAACTACTAGGACCGCCGCAATCTCCTGTACAGGGCCTATCTCTTACCTCTGAAGGCTACAGCGCACCACCTTCCGAGACAATTCGGCCTCAGCAGCGACGACCCTCTCAGCCAACCACCAGCCACAGCGATGTCCCGCCCCTGTTGATGATTGGCGGAGTGGGCCCTCACTTCCAGGACCGGTTCGACTTGGAAGGTAGGTACCCGAGCACTCCAAGTTACGAGACGGGCCCCGTTCTGGAAATTGCCTCAGTGGTCGGACCCCCTGCAATCAGACACTTTACACATTATACTGTGCCTAGGGGATGCATTTTTCTTTTTTTGTATAACCGGAGTACCCCTTTAACTAAGGCACACAATATAACTTAGAGTCTAATTTATTCTAGTATCTTAGGATGCGTTCCAAGTGACCGCTCTAGGTTGATGTCCTGAGCCAAATTAGACAATACATGCACGGAGAGAACACACACTGACACAAGATTAGGTCAAAATGGTTCTTTCTGATTTATTATATTGTGTACACACAAGATATATCCTTCAGTAGGGTGTAGCACATTGTGTAAGCATTCTAATTGATTAGTAGACTACTTTACGTAAGCATTGCATCATATTTTTCTGTGGTCACACAGGGCGTGATACAGGATGTAATCTCCATTTTAGAAGAATGATCTTCATTTTACATCTATTATCCATAACACTTGCAGCTCTTTTCATCATGCTACCCAGCATAAATGTTGTTGACCCCTGTCTTTACAGCCCGTTTCTCTTACCCTCTTCTGTAGTTTCGGCCATGCTGGAAAATGAAAGCATCCAGGGCTTATCAGGGGTGAAGCCGACTGGTTATCGGAAGAGGTCGTCCAGCATGGTGGACGGAGGCGACAACTCGTACAGCCTGGAAGCCGTGATTCGTCAGCTGAACTTATTCAACAGCATCATGTGTGAGCACGGCCTGGACCCGGAGATCATACAGCAGGTCTTCAAACAGCTCTTCTACATGATTAATGCAGTGGCCCTGAACAACCTCCTGCTGAGGAAGGACGTCTGCTCCTGGAGCACTGGCATGCAGCTCAGGTAATGATAGCCGACATTGAGGGGTATTCATGAAAAGTGCTGTAGGTGAACGCCTTTTTACTCCATTAATTCATGTGGTGGAAACTGTGTACCTAAAAGTAACATGCAAAATCACATATTTAGGCGCACACCAATTCCATCTCACTGATTCTTTATTGTAATACACAACATGTAACAAATAGACAGAACAATTAAAAACACGAAAAACAAGGGGACCAGGTAACCCACAGCCTCCCTAAGCCACAGAGGGGAACCCCAGAATCCTGGAAGATCCCCCTCAGGGACACCCACCTACTCCCAATTACACAATACACACAGCCCCTCTAGACCGATGAACCACTATACTAGATAGTACATAAGGAAACACAATATTGCACAGTATATAGCAGCTGCATGAATATTCAATCATTCAAATAAAGTTCAAATGCAATGAAAAAAGATAATGGGAGCTCAACATAAAACAAAGGCTTTAACCGAGGATACTGTGATACACGTTACCCAAAGTGTCAAATGCTAGAAGTTTCAAAAAATTGCAACAGTCCTGCTAGGTTAAGGATAGTGAGAAAGAATGTCCAATAATGTCAAATTAATAAATATTTATTATAGTATAATATGCTGTCTTCTGCAGGGCCCTGGCATTAGACATAAGTTAAATATGATAAAACTAATAAATATGTTATATATTTATTTTCTACGTATTTTATTCGATTCATTTTATTTTATTCTATTTTATATTTTATTTCATTCGTTATAATGTTATAATTTACGAGCATTTCTTATAGAATATACAACTAGTATCTATTCGCATTTTATTAGTTTTATCATATTTAACTTATGTCTAATGCAAGGGCCCTGCAGAAGACAGCATATTATACTATAATAAATATTTATTAATTTGATATTATTGGACATTCTTTCTCACTATCCTTAACCTAGCAGGACTGTTGCAATTTTTGCAAACTTGTGTTGGTTTATTCAAATAAAGTGCATGGTCAGGATAGATGGTCAGAGATACATCACAATACAATAAGTGGAGCGGGTGTGTCCCCAGAGCAGGTCCCCACGCGTTCCGTCACTCCCAGTGACTTCCTCAGGGGTGCATGCGTTCCATCACTGGGAGTGACGGAACGCGTGGGGACCTGCTCTGGGGACACACCCGCTCCACTTATTGTATTGTGATGTATCTCTGACCATCTCTCCTGACCATGCACCTTATTTGAATGATTGAATATTCATGCAGCTGCTATATACTGTGCAATATTGTGTTTACTTATGTGCTCTCTAGCATTGGGGTTTATTGGTCTATTGGTTTGTGTAATTGGGAGTAGGTGGGTGTCCCTGAGGGGGATCTTCCAGGATTCTGGGATTCCCCTCTGTAGCTTAGGGAGGCTGTGGGTTACATGGCCCCCTTGTTTTTCGTGTTTTTAATTGTGCTGTCTATATGTTACATGTTGTGTATTACAATAAAGAATCAGTGAGATGGAATTGGTGTGCGCCTAAATATGTGATTTTGCTTTTTTATGTTACTTTTTGTGTCCAGGATATGAGCACTGGTAGCACCCTTATGGATATTGATTTATAGGTTGAGCCCACTATTGTTTGAGTGTGGAAACTGTGTACCTGCACAGCAATCTGGTGCTGAGGACATTTTTTTACACCAGTGCTCCACTTTGTACGGTGCTCTGGTGCGACTTTTACTGCTACTTTTTAATAACGCCGTCCACAGTTATTTTTTATGCTGTTTTTTATTTGGTGGTGCTTTGTGCCAAATTATGGGACTTTAAAAAAAAATAAAATAAAAAAAAAGTTGCAGTTTCATAAATTCCCGACCACTGCAAAAAACACAACTTAAAACACGTCAACCACAGCAAAACACAGGTATGTCTGCATATAAAAAGTCGCTAAAAACGCACTGCCTCAAAATATCGCGACAGATTTACCCAAGAAAACAAGAGTAAAAGGCTTCATAAATACCCTCCATAATCCCTACACTGGTGTTTCCCAACCAGTGTGCCTCCAGCTGTTGCAAAACTACAACTCCCAGCATGCCCGGACAGCCGTTGGCTGTCCTGGCATGCTAGGAGTTGTAGTTTTGGAACAGCTGGAGGCACACTGGTTGGGAAACCCTACCCTACACTGATTGCTCCCTATTATTCCACATTCTTCTCTGTCCATAGGCACCCATCTTAAAGGGGGGAATTTATCACGGGTGATTGTAGGTGAACGATTTTTCGACACCGTTAATTTGCGTGGCTATGTGTAGGTGCGCCAAATTTATTAAGTGGTCACATGGCATTTGATCACATGGCATTTTTTCAATTACGCTTTAGTACCCGACATTGTACAGTTCCTCCTCTATGACTTTTTAATGCATTGCGCCAAAATATGCAATTTTTTTTTTACAAATGCTGTCCTTTTCCTGTTTTGAAAGCCAGGTCTGGGCTGATGTAGATTTGCGACAAAGTGTGACAAATCGTACATGACAAATTCATGACCATGGCCAAAAAAGTTAAACAGACTATGGCGCGGCTATACTATTTTAGATTTAAAAAAAAACTCTAAAGCAATGAAAAGTCTTTAAACAGCAACTGCGACAAATCAACACCACAAAAACAGGGTAGTACCGGTGATAAATTCCTCCCATGGTGTTTCGATTGTATTAGTCTATGTTCACACGGCAGAAAATTTGCAGGCTGATAGTCCAGAAAACGTCTTCCAGGCAGACATTTCGCAAAATTGCATGTTCCGCCGACACTAGGACAGCTCTGAAATGCGCTGTCTCCATAGACGGCAGTGCATTTCCGAGGAGAATCCGCAGAAACAATAGACATGTTTATTGTTTCTGCGGACGCCGAAATCAATGTGAACGGTGCAGCAGAATCCCAGTGAAATCAATGGGACTCTGCTGCCGCAGAATACTTTTGTGGAATTCCTCTTATAAATTCCACTGTGTAAACATAGCCTAACCGTTGTCAAAATTTCTACTTGCTTTCAGTGAATGGGAAAAATTTTGAGCATATAGTACCCATACATGCCTGATACTTAAAGGGGTATTCCAGAAAAAAATCTTATATATTTATATATATATATATATATATATATATATATATATATATACACAAGAAAAAAGAAAGATAGCCGGCACAACAGCCTAATACATGGGTGCACACTGCCATGGCATCAGAGTATACAAAAAAAAGAGGATTGCAGCAGCACACATTGGTCAAAAAAATTTGAGGCTCTTAGCGCACTTTTTGATCAAAACGTGTCCCCCATCCACCACGGGGAGGTGGCCTCATTTAGGATGGGAACCTAGCACAAATTCTGAGCCTAACACTCAACTATCCACTCACCTCTGCTGGGCATATATCAACTGGCTCCAAAAAGTTAAACAGATTTGAAAATTACTTCTATTAAAAAATCTTAATCCTTCCAATAATTATCAGCTGCTGAAGTTGAGTTGTTGTTTTCTGTCTGGCAACAGTGCTCTCTGCTGACATCTCTGTCTGTCTCGGGAACTGCACAGAGTAGAAGAGGTTTGCTATGGGGATTTGCTTCTACTCTGGACAGTTCCCGAGACACGTGTCATCAGAGAGCACTTAGACAGAAAAGAACAACTCAACTTCAGCAGCTCATAAGTACTGAAAGGATTAAGATTTTTTAATAGAAGTAATTTACACTTTTTTTTTTTACTTTCTGGAGCCAGTTGATGTATAAAAAAAAGTTTTTCCTGGATAACCCCTTTAATAGTTTTCTACAATTATATCCAGTCTAGACAATCCTTGAGCTAAACACATCTGCAGTATAAATTTGTCTCAGCCCTGATGATTTGCTACAGTGTATCAGCAGAGGTAAACTTTCATCAACTTGGAGCCCTGTGTGTGTGTGTGTGAAGCTCACAGAGGATTGTTTAGACTGGATACAAGGCCTGTACAGGTTTTCAGGGTCTGTATGTAATCCCCAGTGTTCCCATTCATTGACTGCAAGCAGAGATCTTAAAAATGGTTGACGGCTGAAACACAAAGTATATTAGAAAACTGTGTAATTAAACAATTTAACTTTATGGAAAATTATAAAACTTTTGGTATATTTGTTACAGATTTGGTAGAGAATCTACAGCAGGAATCTAATCCCCCTCTCCCCCCCCCCCCCTCAGATTTCTGATACAGATTTGCACTTCCCAAGGATTTGGCCTATGAAATGGGGCTTATCCATGTTCTGCAATCTGTTGAGGATTCCACTTCTCTGTACAGTGGTCCCTCAAGTTACAATATTAATTGGTTCCAGGACGACCATTGTATGTTGAAACCATTGGATGTTGAGGCCATAACTCTATGGAAACCTGGTAATTGGTTCTGAAGCCCCAAAATGTCATCCAAAGATAGGAAAAAGTGAGGATTAAAGAAAAATAAGTAGATAACTAATATAGATAACGCAAATCCTTATATATAAAAGTAAGAAAGATCTGCTGGGAGCTGTAAATCACTGTCTATGTCAGTGTTTCCCAAGGAGGGAGCCTCCAGCTGTTGCAAAACTACAACTCCCAGCATGCCCGGACAGCCAACGGCTGTCCGGGCATGCTGGGAGTTGTAGTTTTGCAATCGCTGGGGGCACCCTGGTTGGGAAACACTGGTCTATGTAGAGGACAGGAACTTCTTCAGTACAGGCAATGTCTTAAAAAAGTAACATGGAGTCGCCCTCACCTGGTGTCCAAAGGAGCAGGTAACCCTGGCACAGGTAAAGTGTACAGAACATGTAATACCTCCTGTACTGTAGGGGGCGCTACCAGACACAAGTGAGTGCATACACTTCAGTAATACAAGGGTTTTACCAGTGAATGCTCATTCTGATTGGTCGGTTCTTCCAGCCATTGACAGGTATCACAGATCTGGACTGTCCGTACATTGTATGTTGAGTCTGGTTTCAAGTTACGATGGTCCAGAAAAGACCATTGTATGTTGAAACTATTGTATGTTGAGGCCATTGTAAGTTGAGGGATCACTGTATCTGCAATGCGGGTTTTTAATCTGTGTTGCAAAAAAACTTCACATTGTTTACACTACAGCTCAGATTCCCATTGAGATCAGTGCATTGCAAAATTCGGCATGGAGCGCGCATGCAAGTCTACATTAAAAGATCTGTCATGTGAACGGAAGTTACCCTTAGGATCTATTCACACATTATGATTAAAGTATGTTTTTACGACAAATTATGGAAAAATCGTTTATATCATCTTTTTAAATGTATAACATGGTGCCACCTTGTGGCTAATAGCTGAATGGCATCTTACCCCATGAACATGTATTTGCAGTAGAATTAAAGAAGTCTGCAGGATAGGGGATACGTTTTAGATTGCGGGGGGTCCAAGCACTGTGTGGATACGTTTTAGATCGTGGGGGACCGAGAGTTGTGGCCCCCCGCGATATCCTGTATGGAGCCCCGAGTGGTGTGTCACAACCCCCGCCCAAAGCAGGGGCCGCCATGCCCCCTCCATATATGCCTATGGGCGAGCCGAATATAGACAAACGGCTGTCCCATAGAGATATATGGAGGGGGCAGGGGTTGTGATGCGCCACTCTGTGGGAGAACCGAGGGCTCCGTACAGGAGATCGCGGGGGGCCACAGCGCTCAGTCCCCCCCAATCTAAAACGTATCCCGTGGATACGGGATAAGTCCTTCTGTACTTACCGGCATGGGACTTATTCTTTATTTAACAAAAATCATGGGGAGGGGCTTAGATTGATGGGAAATTTTACAATCAGGCACAATTGTGTCTCTTCCATAGTCAATTCCATATAAGATTCTAGAGAGAATAAAATGAACAACTGCCTAGGGGCCACCACCAGGGGTCTCCACCTCCACCCCAGTTCCTATAGGTCCTTTTTACAGCTTTGATGGCTCCAATTTGCACCATAAACTAGAGAAAATTCTAGTGGCCGGGTATTCAAGTATATTGGTAAAAGGAGAAGCAGCTGCCACTTACATCTGGTGCCACTTACCTCACGTGCTTTCATTTGGTCAGTGGGGGGAGAATAATTTCTTTCTATGGCCGGACTGGTTCCTGGATATTGAATATATGGATAGTGGTTGATCCTATGTTTTCTTGCGCAGGTATAACATCAGTCAGCTGGAGGAGTGGCTTCGGGGGAAGAACCTGCACAACAGCGGAGCCGCACAGACCATGGAGCCGCTGATCCAGGCAGCACAGCTTCTGCAGCTGAAAAAGAAAACCCAGGAGGATGCGGAGGCCATATGTTCCCTGTGCAATGTTCTTACCACACAGCAGGTGAGGGAGGGAGCTGTTATTGGCACTGGATAATGGTGACCAGAAATTGTTTATTAGGAGGAAACCTACCATTTTAACCCCTTAAGGACCACGGGTTTTTCCATTTTTGCACTTTCGTTTTTTCCTCATCACCTTTTAAAAATCATAACCCCTTAAATTTTGCACCTAAAAATCCATATGATTGCTTATTTTTTGCGCCACCAATTCTACTTTGCAGTGACATCAGTCATTTTACCCATAAATCTACGGTGAAACGGGAAAAAAATCATTGTGCGACGAAATTGAAGAAAAAACGCCATTTTGTAATGTTGTGGGCTTCCGTTTCTACGCAGTAAATTTTTTGGTAAAAATGACACCTAATCTTTATTCTGTAGGTCCATACGATTAAAATGATACCCTACTTATATAGGTTTGATTTTGTCGTACTTCTGGAAAAAATCATAACTACATGCAGGAAAATGTATATGTTTAAAATTGTCATCTTTTGAACCCCTATAACTTTTTTATTTTTCTGCGTATGGGCCGGTATGAGGGCAAATTTTTTGCGCCGTGATCTGAAGTTTTTATCGGTACCATTTTTGTATTGATCGGACTTTTTGATCGCTTTTGACCCTGCGGTTTAATTAATTATATATTTTTTTTATAGTTCGGACATTTACACATGCGGCGATACTACATATGTTTATATTTATTTTTATTTACATGTTTTATTTTTTTAAATGGGAAAAGGGGGGGATTTGGACTTTTATTAGGGAAAGGGTTAAATCACATTTATTAACTTTTTTTTTACACTTTTTTTTTTTTCAATGTTCTAGCCCCCATAGGGGGCTAGAACATTGCATACGCTGATTGCCAAAGCTTTGCATTGATCAGTGTTATCGGCGGTGGATTGCTCAAGCCTGAATCTCAGGCTTTGGGCAATCAATCACCAATCGGACGTGAGGGAGGAAGGTGAGGGACCCTCCGCTTGCGTCCTAGCTGATCGGGACACTGCATTTTCACTGCGGTGGTCCCGATCAGCCCCACTGAGCAGCCGGGAAGGTTTTACTTTCCTTTTAGACTCAGCATTCAACATTGAACGCCGCGACTAAAGGGTTAAAAGCACGTGGCACCACGATCGCTGCCACGCGCTATTAGCCCCAGGTCCCGGCTTCAGTTACATGGCGGGAGACCCGATATGAGACGCTGTGACCGCGCTTTATATCACGGGAGCCGGCCACGGACGTAAATATACGTCCGTGGTCGTTAAGGGGTTAATAGACTTTACATTTAAGTGATTCTTGGTTTTCAAGATCTTTGGATGTCGTCATTGAATAGCATGAATAAATATGTCTTAGGCTAAGGTTCCAGAAATGTATTGAAAAGGAATAGGACATATAAAGGAAGGACTTACACTTCTCCTCCCTTATGGATCCACTTCTGACTTTGGCTCAAAAACTGCAGTGAAAAAAACAAGTGGAAACTTAGCCTTAGACTGGGTTCACATCACAATTTGAGTCTCCGATGCACAGATACGATTTTGGAAGCTCAAATTGTCTGAAATTGTATCTGTGCAGGGACAGGGACCTATTAACTTCCATGGGGCAGCGGACCTGATTGTTATTAGTTAGTGACTACAATCGGGTCATTTTCAAAAGTTGCAGAAAACGCACTGTGACAAAATATTGCAACAATTTTACCCAGGAAAACAAGTCCCTACACTGGTGTTTCCCAACCAGGGTGCCTCCAGCTGTTGCAAAACTACAACTCCCAGCATGCCCGGAAATCCAACGGCATGTTGGGAGTTTTAGTTTTGCAACAGCTGGAGGCACCCTGGTTGGGAAATACTGCAATAGGCACTGCCAACGGCTGTCCGGGCATGCTGGGAGTTGTAGTTTTGAAACAGCTGGAGGCACACTGGTTGGGAAAAACCTACCCTAGCTAGTGACTACAATCGGGTCATTTTCAAAAGTTGCAGAAAACACACTCTGCCAAAAAATTCCAACAATTTTACCCAGGAAAACAAGTCCCTACACTGGTGTTTCCCAACCATGGTGCCTCCAGCTGTTGCAAAACTAAAACTCCTAGCATGCCCGGAAAGCCAATGGCTGTCCGGGCATGCTGGGAGTTGTAGTTATGAAACAGCTGGAGGCACACTGGTTGGGAAAACCTACCCTAGTTAGTGACTACAATCGGATCATTTTCAAAAGTTGCAGAAAACACACTGTGCCAAAATATTTCAACAATTTTACCCAAGGAAAACAAGTCCCTACACTGGTGTTTCCCAACCAGTGTGCCTCCAGCTGTTGCAAAACTACAACTCCCAGCATGCCCGGACAGCCAACGGCTGTCCGGGCATGTTGGGAGTTTTAGTTTTGCAACAGCTGGAGGCACCCTGGTTGGGAAACACTGCAATAGGCACTGCCAATGGCTATCCGGGCATGCTGGGAGTTGTAGCTTTGAAACAGCTAGAGGCACACTGGTTGGGAAAAACCTACCATAGCTAGTGACTACAATCGGGTAATTTTCAAAAGTTGCAGAAAACACACTCTGCCAAAAAATTGCAACAATTTTACCCAGGAAAACAAGTCCTTACACTGGTGTTTCCCAACCAGTGTGCCTTCAGCTGTTGCAAAACTACAACTCTAGCTAGCTAGTGACTACATTGGGATCTGATGCTTGAGCCTTGTAATAGACTCTGTAAATGAGAATATTATTGGAGCAATAAACAAATTGGTTGCAAAAGGCTACATACCCTGTAATGCTAGTGGAAGAAGAAGCAAGTATAAAAGTGTTCTGGGCATATTCTGATCCAGATGTGACTTTTATTTTATTTGTTTTGTCCTGTAACAGATAGTAAAGATCCTGAACTTGTACACGCCAGTCAATGAGTTTGAGGAACGTGTGACGGTCGCTTTTATCAGGAGTATTCAGGTGAGTCTTAATTCACAGCACTTAAAGGGGTTATTCCCTATTATAAAGGGATGGTATCTCGCTAGGATATGCGGTCACTTTATGACCTTTGGTGGTCCCACCCCTGGGAACCCCACTGATCCTGAGAATGAAGGGACAGCAGCACTAGTGAAGGACTACATCCCCTCCTCTGGTCACCCATTACATAGGGAATTGCAGCATGGCTCCATTGGAGATGGTGGCTCCTCTCTTAGTCCTGTAAACCAGTGACCTGTGAAATATATTTAACCCCTGCCAAACTTCAGGAAGGCAGCATAGTTTGGGGGGGGGGGGGCATGCTCACTGACATGTGGTATACCGTGTTGTGGTACATTTTGCAAGTGCAAATAGTGACCACTTTTCAACTCTTTAAAGGTATTTACACGTACAGTATCCTGCACATAAAATATTTGAAGCTGCAGATTTCAATATAAACTAAATGACTGAACACAGGTTCAAATCTGCAGCTTCAAATCCTGTGCATCAAATACTGTTCGTGCGAGGACACCCATTTCCTAAAAACATGTCCTTATTTTTATAAGTAGGTTAAGGAAATATAGGGGTTGTCTTATCTCAGACATCCTCTTAAAGGGGTACTCCGCCCCTGGCATCTTATCCCCTATCCAAAGGATAGGGGATAAGATGTTAGATCGCCGCGGTCCCCCTGCTGAGGACCCCGGGGATCGCCGCTGCAGCACCCCGCCATCATTACTTCACAGAGCGATTTCGCTCTGTGCGTAATGACGGGCGATACAGGGGCCGGAGTAGCGTGACGTCATGGCTCCGCCCCTTATGACATCACGGCCCATCCCCTTAATGCAAGTCTATGGCAGGGGGCGTGAAGACCGCCACGCCCCCTCCCATAGACTTGTATTGACGGGGCGTTCCATGACGTCACGAGGGGCGGAGCCGTGACGTAACGATGCTCCGGCCCCTGTATTGCCCGTCATTACGTGCAGAGCGATCTCGGTCTGTGCAGTAATGATAGCGGGGTGCTGCAGCAACGATCCCCGGGGTCCCCAGTGATCTGACATCTTATCCCCTATCCTTTGGATAGGGGATAAGATGTCTAGGGGCGGAGTACCCCTTTAAAGGGGTACTCAGGTGAAAACCTTTTTTTTTTGTTTTGTTTTGTTTTTTAAATCAACAAGTGCCAGAAAGTTAAACAGATTTGTAAATTACTTCTATTAAAAAAATCTTAATCCTTCCAGTACTTAACGGCTGTATACTACAGAGGAAATTCTTTTCTTTTTGGATTTATTTTCTGTCTGTCCAGAGTGCTCTCTGCTGACACCTCTGTCTGTGTCAGGAATTGTCAAGAGCAGGAGAAAAATCTCCATAGCAAACATATGCTGCTCTGGACAGTTCTTAAAATTGACAGAGATGTCAGCAGAGAGCACTGTGGACAGACAGAATATAAATCCAAAAAGAAAATAATTTCCTCTGTAGTATACAGCAGCCAATAAATACTGGAAGGATTAAGACTTTTTTATAGAAGTAATTTGCTAATCTGTTTAACTTTTTGGCACCAGTTGATTTAAAAAAATGTTTTCCACCGGAGTACCCCGTTAAATGGGCACTGTCATTAAAAGAAAACTTGTAATATGTCTTAGACCCTCGACCGATCACGAGAATGTGGTCTTGTTATAGGGCACATGGAGTTGTCTTATTTCTTAGAGAGCTTTTCAGAAAATTTTCCATATTGATTCCTAGTTCTCAAAAAGTTCGATTTTTGATTTATGGGAATAGAGAAGCAGACCTACAGCAACCCTCCAAGCAACTTACAAGAAGGACCCCTGAATTTCTTCTAAAGTAGTTTATTAATATATATTTTTTTCTCTTTTATTTTCAGGCTCAGTTACAGGACCGAAAAGACCCTCCCCAGTTGCTGCTAGACTCCAAGTACATGTTCCCAGTTTTATTCCCCTTTAACCCGTCATCAATCACCTTGGACTCTGTTCATATACCCGACTCCCTCAGACTCGACTTCCTCAACAAAGTTTGAAAAAAAAAGACTATTTTAAATTTTTTTATGAAAAAATATTATCCAGGAAAAGATATATATATAAACATATAGATATGTAAAATCTGAGGACCAAGATGCCACATGCTAAGGAAAAAATAGTCTGATTCTCCACAGAAGCTGATTTTATTTTATTCTTTTGCAATGAAAAATTTGATTATTTTTTAAAGGAAAAAAAAATCCTGTAAAAACAGTAAAAAAAAAAAAAAAATGTTTACATCCCGATGTGATTCTCCTAAAGTAACGGAGGCAAAGAAGAAGCTGTTGTTTTATAAGGAACCTCTGGCGTCTGCGTCTTGTTTTACTATGTAGAATCAGAGACTATATAAGCGGACGGCTCACATGAATTTTAATGTCAGGCTGTAACATGAACATATTATTTATCGGATGCAGGACAGTATTTTCGGTGGCACACAGGTAGACTTAAATTATATTGGTTTTGCTGTAAATATACATAAGAGATTTAAGGCAATGTTAGTTTATCATTTGGCACACATCACGGTGATATCACAATATGCTATCTGTGGTTTTACATAGGACTGCAAGTAATCCTACTGCATCTTAAAGCTGTTGTCCATATACCCCATTAGGTAGGTTAATATAGGGGGTCCTGTGACCAGATTGTAAAGCGGCTACAAAGAGTGTCTTTGGAGGACCTGTCCTGTCCTATGTTAAACAGACAAACTTTTTTATATATATATATTGAGAGTGTGCTCTCAATTCACCCAAGTGCAAGTAAAAAGTGCAAGTGTTCACACAAAAAAAGCATGCACAAAGGATGCGGTCTATCACAAGCCTTTCTCCGAAAGGAGAGAGGCCCCCCAACAAACCTTACCCTTCGCCTCCGGACAAAAAGGTGCCTGCGAGGTTCCAGGTTCGATGTCCCTTTTCGCCGAAGCTACTAAGGGACCACAAATGCTCCTGGCCTTTTACTTGAATAGACATTGTGTAATATTTAGTTTCACCTGTGGTGGCGCTACTGGTGTGCCAAACTTCTGCTGCCTAGGAAGTAGCTGGGTGGAGCAGGAAGTAGCTGGGTGGGACAGGAAGTTGCTGGGTGGGACAGGAAGTTGCTGGGTGGGACAGGAAGTAGCTGGGTGGGACAGGAAGTAGCTGTCTGACAACTATCATTGCCAACTATATTAGTTTTTATGGGGCGGCTTTTTATGCCACCTTAAGCACCCCCCCCCCCCCCCCACCTTCCCTCTATCACTTTTCTTGTAGTTTGTAGTAGTTCAAGAACCCTTGGTTGTACTTGATGGACATGAGTCTTTTTTCAGCCGTACTATGTAACCCTCTTCCATCCTCATCACTGCGCACACACGCTGGAATCAATCTTTGCCTTTGGTCCTTGACCATGAGTTTTTTTGACCATGAAAGATTTGTCAGAGAGAGACCAAAGCCTGAAAGGATTTTATTTTTATCTGAAGAGTTAAGTAACAAGGAACGCACACTAAACGCCTACTATAATATAGAATATATCATTGGTCGTGCGCAGCCATAGATGGGTAGACTTCCTACAACACTAGCAGTCAGTGATATCATATCAGCGTATTGGAAAAGCCTTATGTGTTTATTACTAGACTTATCAACCCTCTTATTTGTCTCCAGCTAGAAATGGAAGACCCTGTATTGGTTGGAGACTGAATCACTAAAATAGCTATATCCCCCCATACTTTATACCATATTCTATTTTCCTTGTTTCCTTGGATCCATGGAAGAAGCATCCCTAGTAGTCTAGTGTGTTTGTCTTGCGATCCCTGGTGATCTAGATCAGGGGCTACAGTAATGATCCCTGCTGGTCTAGATCAGAAGGCTACAGTAATGATCCCTGGTGGTCTAGATTGGGGGGGGGGGGGCTTCAGTAATGATCCCTGATGGTCTTGATCAGGGGCTACAGTAATGAACTCTGCTGGTCTAGATCAGAAGGCTACAGTAATGATCCCTGGTGGTCTAGATTGAGGGAGCTTCAGTAATGATCCCTGATGGTCTAGATCGGGGGAGCTTCAGTAATGATCCCTGATGGTCTTGATCAGGGGCTACACCAATGATCCCTGGTGGTCTAGATTGGGGGGGGCTTCAGTAATGTTTCCTGATGGTCTTGATCAGGGGCTACATTAATGATCCCTGGTGGTCTAGATTGGGGGGGGGGGGGGCTTCAGTAATGTCCCCTGATGGTCTTGATCAGGGCTACAGTAATGATCCCCGGTGCTCTAGATCAGGTGCTACAGTAATGATCCCTGGTGGTCTAGATTGGGGGGGTTCAGTAATGCTCCCTGATGGTCTTGATCAGGGGCTACAGTAATGATCCCTGCTGGTCTAGATCAGGAGGCTACAGTAATGATCCCTGCTGGTCTAGATCAGGAGGCAACAGTAATGGTCTCTGGTGGTCTAGATCAGGAGGCAACAGTAATGGTCCCTGTTCGTCTAGATCAGGAGGCTACAGTAATGATCCCTGGTGGTCTAGATTGGGGGACATCAGTTATGATCCCTGATGGTCTAGATCAAGGGTTACAGTAATGATCCCTGGTGGTCTAGATTGGGGGCTACAGTAATGATCCCTGCTGATCTAGGTCAGGTAGCTACAGTAATGATCCCTGGTGGTCTAGATTGGGGGGGACTTTAGTATTTATCCCTGATGGTCTAGATCAGGGGTTACAGTAATGATCCCTGGTGGTCTAAATAAGGAGGCTACAGTAATGATCCCTGGTGGTCTAGATCACGAGGCTACAGTAATGATCCCTGATGGTCTAGATTAGGAGGCTACAGTAATGATCCCTGGTGGTCTAAATAAGGAGGCTACAGTAATGATCCCTGATGGTCTAGATTAGGAGGCTACAGTAATGATCCCTGGTGGTCTAAATAAGGAGGCTACAGTAATGATCCCTGATGGTCTAGATCAGGAGGCTACAGTAATGATCCCTGGTGGTCTAAATAAGGAGGCTACAGTAATGATCCCTGATGGTCTAGATCAGGAGGCTACAGTAATGATCCCTGGTGGTCTAAATAAGGAGGCTACAGTAATGATCCCTGATGGTCTAGATCAGGGTTTTATTTCAATGTTTCCTGGTGGTCTAGGGCAATAAGAGGTTAGTACAGTCATCCCAGGTGATCCATAGCAAGAAATGGGTTAATTTGGTCTAGGGCAGGGAATAAGTATCCTGGGTGGTAACCATGTTGGCCTGGAGACTGTCTTCACAGGAGACCACCCAAAATATGTTTTTGAACATAGAACCAGGTCACTATTTTCAGGACAACAGAATTCCCAGGACTCTTTGGCTCCGCTCTGAGATATCTCATAACAGAAGTCTTCCCCATCACTATATGTCCTGTATGGTATTACACACTCCACTTATTATGCCTTCAGCCCAAAACAAGTAATGTATATTCTTTTTATGACGTGTGATTTTACTTTTATATAAATGTTCAGAATCATTTTTTATAATTAATTTAAGCCTGGCGGCTGGTTGTGTATTATTGAGAGGTGCCTGCTTGTCCTTATAATGGTCATCACTTACTGGAGTTCTGCAAAATTAAACCAGTATATAAACCCTATATGCAATAGCGGATTATCACCAAAGAATTCATAACAAGAGTGTTAAAGAAACAGTACGTTTCATTTATTTAATATATAAAATCATACAATTTTATCAAATACATTTAAAATACTACAAAATGTGAATAATAATAGGAGGAACTCACAAAGACACTGAAGGGATTACGTCACTACTGGAGGTACATACGGGTGCCTGGGGAAGGAACAAAATGTGCACGTCGGGGTGTACCGCGGAAGTTCTGTCTTACTGGTAATATGTTTATATGCTGTCTCGTATGTGTGCTATCTTTCACTACTACTATATGTAATCATTACTCGCAGACTGGTCTTTGACTCAATGCTAAACTTAGCTGTATAAGTCGCTTGCTCTGACCAGCATTTAGCTATCCTTTAGGATTTTATATGGTGACTTGATACCTGATTGCTAATCTGAACAGCCTTCACACAGGTTGATTACCTACGGAATTTCTGCAGCGTGTTTGTGCGGAAAATCCCCTCCGGATTATGCTACCATTGACTTCAATGGGTCAGCAGAAAATCCGCAGAAGAGGCAGATTTGTCAATTTTCCTTCAGATCCATTGGTAGCAAAATCCACTGCGGATTTTCCGGAGTAAATACGCTGCAGAAATTCCGTAGGTAATCTGCCCATGTTAACGGACCCTTATGCTTTGTTTACATCTCTGCCACTGGGCACTTTACTACTTGCTTTAGTATTTTAAAAGTGATAGCCTGGGGGGGTAGGGTATATGGGGTGTAGCTGTGCGGTAATTAAAGGGTGTCTGATTAACCCTTTCTATTCATGATGCCAGGGTGAGGGCTCCTCTGTAATGCTTGTCCTACCGCCACCCTTCCCAAGAGTGATAGGGAGGTATAGAATAATTGAATGTCCACAACCGGAGAGTTTGCTGAAAACATTTGGAACTTTTACTGAAGATTTTATGCAAGCTTCATAAACGAAACAGTCTCTATACAGGCAAAGTCTCTTAGAGATTGACAGTGGTTGGGACCTTAAGCAATTTACAGTCCGTAGACTGATATGCGCTGTTCCGCTGGATTTAGGGGATTTAGTTGAGGTCCAGCAGGCACGATAGCTTTAGCGGGGATTAGTTTAGAACTCATGGTTTAGTTTAGGCTGAGGCCAGCAGGTTTTCTGGCCTAGCTTGTCTTTGAAAGTTGCGCAGATCCGTCCTGCTAGTCCGGCATCCACGAGAGCAGCAACCCAAGAGAGCGATAATTGGCTACAGCTCCCTTATATGGGCAGGGGCTGGACTAGTGCTAATTGGTCCAATACTGCTGTGAATCATCCTTACATAGAGTTATGGGTAGCATGTGACCCAAGGACCTCCAAAGGTCCTCCAACATACCATAGAGGAATTAACACAGTCACATGATCGAAGGTCCTGTAACGCTACCAAGGTAAGTACTAATATGCATTATATTGAATATACATTATTAAATATGTACATATAAACATTATAGAATTAGAATAGAAGGAGGCGACTAGGGGCTGTCCCACCTGGGGGACCCTACCTGAGCGTAGTAACTCTGACTTTGGGGACCACCATACAAGGTACAGTATGCAATACGGTACCGGGATACCGCATACATTTTTTTTTATAAAATTGTATGATTTTATATATTAAATAAATGGAATTTACTGTTTGATTAACTCTTGTGTTATGATTTTTGGGGATCTAATCCGCTATTGTATGTAGGGTTTATATATTGGCCTTTGTGGTAGCCCTGTGCCCACTGTGGGTGACACTTAGTGGTGTTATTGGTTGTATGCAAAATTAAACCAGGATTCATTTATAAGTATGAGCCACGCTGAGGATTAGACTGATGCAACACTTGCTGTCCTAGTATTAGTTCATGCTAGGGTTACCACCTGGCCGGTATTTTACCAAAACAGCCGGTGTTTTTGCCACCCTGTCGGTATTTTTATATTAAAAACAGCCGGTATTTATCCAACCAATCCTCCAACTCCCGGAATGTTGCACCATATACTATACCAGTGTTTCCCAACCAGAGCACCTCCAGCTGTTGCAAAACTACAACTCCCAGCATGCCTGGACAGCCAACGGCTGTCCAGGCATGCTGGGAGTTGTAGTTTTGCAACAGCTGGAGGCACCTCTGGTTGGGAAACACTGACCTATACTATATACTACTATATAGTTCAACATGCTGGGAGTTGTATTTTTGCAACAGCTGGAAGCACCCCTGGTTGGGAAACACTGACCTATACTATATACTACTGTATAGTCCAGCATGCTGGGAGTTGTAGTTTTGCAACAGCTGGAGGCACCCCTGGTTGGGAAACACTGACCTCTACTATATAGTTCAACATGCTGGGAGTTGTAGTTTTGCAACAGCTGGAGGCACCTCTGGTTGGGAAACACTGACCTATACTACTATACAGTCCAACATGCTGGGAGTTGTAGTTTTGCAACAGCTGGAGGCACCCCTGGTTGGGAAATACTGACCTATACTATATACTACTATATAGGCCAACATGCTGGGAGTGGTAGTTTTTATTTGGGGCAGCTGCTGAGCCACAGACAGTATCAGGGCATGCTGGGAGTTGTAGTCAGTAACTAACTGCAACTCAACAATTTAATAAAAAAATCAAAAATTCACATCAAAACATGAATGGTACTGCTAAAAACTACAGATCGGGGCACAAAAAATGATCCCTCATACAGGCCGTTTAAGGAGAAATAAAAAAGTTATAGGGGTCAGAATAGGACAAAATTTCCCCCGCGTATGTGTATCCTGTGATGTCACACATATATAATTATTTATGCAAATTAGCATGGCCGGTATTTTTTTGCAAGAAAGGCGGTGTCACGATGCCGGCTGGCAGGAGGTGGATCCTCTGTGCCAGAGAGGGATTGGCGTGGACCGTGCTAGTGGACCGGTTCTAAGTCACTACTGGTGTTCACCAGAGCCCGCCGCAAAGCGGGATGGTCTTGCTGCGGCGGTAGTGACCAGGTCGTATCCACTAGCAACGGCTCAACCTCTCTGACTGCTGAAGATAGGCGCGGTACAAGGGAGTAGACAAAGCAAGGTCGGACGTAGCAGAAGGTCGGGGCAGGCAGCAAGAATCGTAGTCAATAAGGAATAGCAGGAGGTCAAATACACAGTATGGACAAACACAGTAACGCTTTCACTAGGCTCTAAGGCAACAAGATCCGGCAGGGGAGTTAAGGGACAGAGAACAGATATAGTCTGGGAGCAGGTGGAAGCCAATAAAGCTAATTGGGCCAGGCACCAATCATTGGTGCACTGGCCCTTTAAGTCTCAGGGAGCTGGCGCGCGCGCGCCCTAGAGAGCGGAGCCGCGCGCGCCAGCACATGACAGCAGGGGACGGGAACGGGTAAGTGACCTGGGATGCGATTCGCGAGCGGGCGCGTCCCGCTGTGCGAATCGCATCCCCGACGGCCATGACAGTGCAGCGCTCCCGGTCAGCGGGACCGACCGGGGCGCTGCGGAGAGAGAGACGCCGTAAGCGCTCCGGGGAGGAGCGGGGACCCGGAGCGCTAGGCGTAACAGTACCCCCCCCCCCCTTAGGTCTCCCCTTCTCTTTGTCCGGTAACTGCCTCCCCTGGGATGAGGACACCGGGAAAGAATGGAGGGATTCCTCAACGGCAGGCAGTACAGCAGGAGTGGGAATGGGGAGGGAGGGCAGAGGGCGAGGCCTGGCACGGGGCAGTGTGACACCAGGACAGGGGCCATGAGGAGGCACCGAGGCTTGCCTGACTGGACTGGGAGGGGGGGAGAGGCACTTCTTATGGCAGGCAGAGTCCATAAAGACCTTAGGGAGACCGGTTACAGGGGGAACCACAGGGTCACGGCAGGGAGTACTGGGAACCGGTTTAAGGCAGTCCTTGAAACAAGAGGTACCCCAGCTCTTGATCTCCCCTGTGGACCAATCCAGGGTTGGGGAATGGTGTTGAAGCCAGGGTAGTCCAAGGAGAATTTCGGAAGTGCAATTGGAGAGGACCAAAAACTCAATTTTTTCGTGATGAGGTCCGATGCACATTAGGAGGGGCTCCGTGCGGTAACGCACGGTGCAATCCAACCTGACTCCGTTGACTGCGGAAATGTAGAGTGGCTTGACGAGACGGGTCACCGGGATGCGGAATTTATTCACCAAGGACTCCCGAATAAAATTCCCAGAGGCACCAGAGTCCAGGCAGGCCACGGCTGAGAGGGAGGAGTTGGCTGAAGGGGAAATCCGCACGGGCACCGTGAGACGTGGAAAAGCCGACTTAGAATCAAGAGACGCCACACCCACGAGAGCTGGGTGCGAGCGTGCGTTTCCCAGACGTGGAGGACGGATAGGGCAATCCACCAAGAAATGTTCGGTACTGGCACAGTACAGACAAAGATTTTCTTCCCTACGGCGATTCCTCTCCTCCTGGGTCAGGCGAGACCGATCCACTTGCATGGCTTCCTCGGCGGGAGGCCTAGGCGTAGATTGCAACGGAGACTGTGGGAGAGGTGCCCAGAGATCTAAGTCTTTTTCCTGGCGGAGCTCTTGGTGTCGCTCAGAAAAACGCATGTCAATGCGAGTGGCTAGATGAATGAGTTCATGCAGGTTAGCAGGAATTTCTCGTGCGGCCAGAACATCTTTAATGTTGCTGGATAGGCCTTTTTTAAAGGTCGCGCAAAGGGCCTCATTATTCCAGGATAGTTCAGAAGCAAGAGTACGGAATTGTATGGCGTACTCGCCAACGGAAGAATTACCCTGGACCAGGTTCAGCAGGGCAGTCTCAGCAGAAGAGGCTCGGGCAGGTTCCTCAAAGACACTTCGAATTTCCGAGAAGAAGGAGTGTACAGAGGCAGTGACGGGGTCATCGCGGTCCCAGAGCGGTGTGGCCCATGACAGGGCTTTTCCAGACAGAAGGCTGACTACGAAAGCCACCTTAGACCTTTCAGTAGGAAACTGGTCCGACATAATCTCCAAGTGCAGGGAACATTGCGAAAGAAAGCCACGGCAAAACTTAGAGTCCTCATCAAATTTGTCCGGCAGGGACAAGCGGAGGCTAGGAGCGGCCACTCGCTGCGGAAGGGGTGCAGGAGCTGGCAGGGGAGATGGTTGCTGCTGTAGCAGAGGCAGAAGTTGCGACTGGAGTTGTTGCACCATGGTGGACACTTCCGACAGCTGGTGGGTTAGATGGGCGATCTGTCGGGATTGCTGGGCGACCACCGTGGTGAGATCAGAGATAGCTGGCAGGGGAACCTCAGCGGGATCCATGGCCGGATCTACTGTCACGATGCCGGCTGGCAGGAGGTGGATCCTCTGTGCCAGAGAGGGATTGGCGTGGACCGTGCTAGTGGACCGGTTCTAAGTCACTACTGGTGTTCACCAGAGCCCGCCGCAAAGCGGGATGGTCTTGCTGCGGCGGTAGTGACCAGGTCGTATCCACTAGCAACGGCTCAACCTCTCTGACTGCTGAAGATAGGCGCGGTACAAGGGAGTAGACAAAGCAAGGTCGGACGTAGCAGAAGGTCGGGGCAGGCAGCAAGAATCGTAGTCAATAAGGAATAGCAGGAGGTCAAATACACAGTATGGACAAACACAGTAACGCTTTCACTAGGCTCTAAGGCAACAAGATCCGGCAGGGGAGTGCAGGGACAGAGAACAGATATAGTCTGGGAGCAGGTGGAAGCCAATAAAGCTAATTGGGCCAGGCACCAATCATTGGTGCACTGGCCCTTTAAGTCTCAGGGAGCTGGCGCGCGCGCGCCCTAGAGAGCGGAGCCGCGCGCGCCAGCACATGACAGCAGGGGACGGGAACGGGTAAGTGACCTGGGATGCGATTCGCGAGCGGGCGCGTCCTGCTGTGCGAATCGCATCCCCGACGGCCATGACAGTGCAGCGCTCCCGGTCAGCGGGACCGACCGGGGCGCTGCGGAGAGAGAGACGCCGTAAGCGCTCCGGGGAGGAGCGGGGACCCGGAGCGCTAGGCGTAACAGGCGGCAACTTTAGTTCAAGCCCCCCACATTGTATCCAGAACATGGTGACCATAGAAGGTTATATCAAGGTTCAACTTGAAGCAAGCATAGTGCCACAGCAGTAGCAGCACAACATAGGATGGATTTCCATTTAAATAAGGGTACAAAAATAATATAGGAGCCATTGTAAATGCACAAAAGTTAACCAGCAAAATTGTGTTAAAGGGGTACTCCGGTGGAAAACTTTTTTTTTTTTTTAATGAACTGGTGCCAGAAAGTTAACCAGATTTTTTAAGACTTCTATTAAACAATCTTTACCCTTCCAGTACTTATTAGCAGCTGTATTCTACAGAGGAAATTGTTTTCTTTTTTAATTTCCTTTTTGTCTTATCCACAGTGCCGTGTCCGTGTCAGGAACTATCCAGAGTAGCATAGGTTTGCTATTGGGATTTCCTCCTGCTCTGGACAGTTCCTGATACGGGCATCAGGTGTCAGCAGAGAGCACTGTGGACAAGACAAAAAAAACTAATTAAAAAAGAAAAGAATTTCCTCTGTAGCATACAGCTGCTAATAAGTACTGGAAGGGTAAATATTTTTTAATAGAAGTAATTTACAAATCTGTTTAACTTTCTGGCACCACTTGATTAAAAAAAATAATAATAATAATAATAAAGTTTTCCACCAGAGTACCCCTTTAAGGGCAGCCAGGGATATTCTGGCCTAAGGCGTATTATCCCCTATCCAAAGGCGGGACCACGGGATCTAGGTGCAGCCCCTGGCACTCTGTGGGAGATAGAGACGGGAAGTCATGCCCCCCCACCCCGAGATGTGACACTATGCCCCCTTCATTCATGTCTATGGGAGGGGGCGTGACGGCAGTCACGTCCCCTCCCATAGACTTGAATAAAGGGGGTGTGGCGTCATGTCTCCATCATGGGAACAGTGCCCGGCACAGAATGCCGGGAGCTGCACTGAGATTGCCTGGTGTCCCAGCAGCAGGACTCCGCTATCCCCTTTGGATAGGGGATAAGATGTCTAAGACGGAATACCCCTTTAATCAGCATGGCCATACGGTCACACTCCGCACATAACCAGTAGGTCAGATCTCTTCTTTACACTGTGTGTTACTCTATGAATCTGTCTTTGTGTCCAGGGAAAGCTACGAGGTCTGATCTGTGTACAATGCATTGTAATATACACAACACATGGAAATGTATATAATGTTCCCAAAGTGTTAAATAAATAAATTAAATTCAAATAAATTCTCTATGTTTTATGCATAAAACCTGGAATGAGTTGTGTGTTTCCATAAACAGAGGTGAAGCATGTAACCTTGGAATAAGGGCCCCAATCCACCATGACCATACACTGCTGCAGGGGATCTTCTCTATGATGACCTATTGTTCTTAACGTTTAGGATTCTATCTCTTACTAGATCTTGTACTGTATACTGGAAAGACATGCTGGGAGTTGTGGTTATGCGGCGGGGCAGGTGACAAGCTTTTCACCCGTTTGCACATCTCCGCATGACTACAATTCCCAGCATGTCTTTACTGCACGGGCATGCTGGGAGTTTTAGTTGGGCGGCGCGGTGGGCAGGAGATGTGTGAGTGGGTGACAAGCTTTCCTGACTTGCTGGCCACCTACCTGCACATCTCCCATCAGCCTGCCGTCACATGACTAGAACTCCCAGCTTGCCCTTACAGTGAGGACATGCTGGAAGTTGTAGTTGTGCGGCACGGGCATGTGACAATAAATGTACTATTTTTCGTGTTTTTTTTCTTCTCATTTCAGATCCATGTATCCTGTGGACTACTTCGGATTTGTGGACTACTATGATGTCCAGTGTTTTTTTGTTGTTTTATGTTAATAAAATGGTTAACGAGGGCTTGTGAGGGAGTGTTTTTAAACGTGTTTATTTTAATTTACTTTACAGGCTTAGGCTGTCTTATAGACGGAATCCATTACTAAGCCAGGGCTTAGTGTTAGCCCCAAAAAGGGCTAGCGCTAAACCCCAATTATTACCACAGTACCCACAGCCACAGGAGTGCTAGGAAGAGCCGTTATAAACAGGCCCGGAGTGTCAAAAATGGCGCTCCTGGGCCTAGGCAATAACAGGCTGGTGTTATTTAGGCTGGGGAGGGCCAGTAACAATGGTCCTCGCCCACCCTGGTAACGTGAGGCTGTTGCTGCTTAGTGGGTATTTGGCTGAGAATTAAAATAGGGGGAACCCTATGCGTTTTAAAAAATATATTATTTATGAAAAACGCATAGGGTTCCCCGTCTTTTTATTCTCAGCCAGATACCAACCAAGCAGCATTGTTACTGGCTCTCCCCAGCCTAAATAACACCAGCCTGTTACCGCCTGGGCCCAGGAGCGCAATTTTTGATGCTCCGGGCCTGTTGGTACCGGATTTTCCTGTCACCCCTGTGGCGGCGGGTATCGTGTTAATAATTGGGGGTTAGCCCCGGCTTAGTAATGGATTCCGTCTATAAGATAGCTTCCACTACTAATCCTGTTTATGTAAATAAATTTTTTTTTTTTAAACACAACACGTTTTTAAAACTTTTATTTTAAAAAACACTCCCCCACAAGCCCTCGGTAACCATTTTATTAATATTAAAGGGGTTATCCAGGAAAAAACTTTTTTTTTTTATATATCAACTGGCTCCAGAAAGTTAAACAGATTTGTAAATTACTTCTATTAAAAAAATCTTAATCCGTTCAGTACTTATGAGCTTCTGAAGTTAAGGTTGTTCTTTTCTGTCTAAGTCCTCTCTGATGACACGTGTCTCGGGAAACACCCAGTTTAGAAGCAAATCCCCATAGAAAACCTCTTCTAAACTGGGCGTTTCCCGAGACAGGTGTAATCAGAGAGGACTTAGACAGAAAAGAACAACCTTAACTTCAGAAGCTCATAAGTACTGAAAGGATTAAGATTTTTTCCTAATGAGTTAAAAATGAAGATGTAAATGTATGTCCTGATGCGCTGAGACTTAGTGCACCAGGATGTACATTTATGTCCTGTACATGACCCGAGCACCGTAGCGGGGCTCGCTGCACACACAGCAGGTTCTGGCTTTAAAAAATTTGAAAAGCCCCTTTTCCTCATTTTACTCAAAAAAGCGTTTAAAAAAACCCTAACAAACATATTTGGTATCTGCACATGTGTAAATGTCCGAACTATCAAAATATAATGTTAATGATTCTGTACGGTGAATGGTGTAAACGTAAAAAAAAAAAAAAAGTCCAAAATTGCTGCTTTTTGGTCACATCACATCCCAGAAAAAATAAATAAAGTGATCAAAAAGTTACATATATGCAAAAGTGTCAACAATAAAAGCTACAGATCACAGCGCAAAACAATTATCCTCATACAGCCCC
Source organism: Hyla sarda (assembly GCF_029499605.1). Classification (NCBI taxonomy): domain Eukaryota; kingdom Metazoa; phylum Chordata; class Amphibia; order Anura; family Hylidae; genus Hyla; species Hyla sarda. The sequence continues at coordinate 573,455,676 of NC_079189.1, read as the reverse complement.
GTATACTGAAAAATTAGAAAGAGGAGTCAGAATAGGGTGATTTAAAACAAATTTTGTATAAAAAAATGTTTACCGTATTTATCAGCATATAACACGCACCTTTAAAACTTAAATTTGAGGCATAAAGCCTACCTGCGTGTTATACGCCGATAAATGTTCTGGCCACTGATTTAAAGCAGCCGCAATGCCGGCTGCTTGTTAAATATCAGCAGCCCGGCCTCGGCCACTTTAAATCAGTGACCAGCGGCTGCTGCTGCGGGCCGACACTCCCCACCCCCCGACTTTTTATATTTATTTTCTGTTCCCTGGCTGCGCTCCGGCAGGCTCTGGTCAGGCAGCGGGTCTTGCGGGCAGTAAAGAATGACGACTGACGACTCCTGCCGGCTCCTCTGCTCTGTGTCAGAGATGTCACTCATCATTCACTGCAGCCACCGCTGGTGACTATTCTAAAGTGGCCGTGGCGGGGCTGATGAACTTTAATAAGCAGCCAGTGTTGCGGTCACTCTGATCACGGGCGGCTGCAGGGAAAGATGAGTGACGTCCCTGACACCGAGCAGAGGAGCCGGCAGGAGACATCAGTCATCATTCTTTACTGCCCACAAGACACGCTGCCTGACCTGAGCCTGGGATGAGCAGGGAGGATAATGAGCATGGGTATAGAGAGCAGGGGGGGAGGATAATGAGCAGGGGTATAGAGAGCGGGGGGGGGGGGATAATGAGCAGAGGGATAGAGAGCAGGTCAGGATAATGAGCAAGGGGGATAATGAGCAGGGGGATAGAGAGCAGGGGGGTGATGAGCAGGGGGATAGAGAGCAGGGAGGATAATGAGCAGGGTAATAATGAGTAGGGGGATAGAGAGCAGGGGAGGATAATCATGTGGGGGATAGAGAGCAGGGGGATAATGAGCAGAGGGATAGAGAGCAGGGGGGATAATCAGCAGGGGGATAGAGAGCAGGGGGGATAATGAGCATGGGGATAGAGAGCGGGGGGGATAATGAGCAGGAGGATAGAGAGCAGGGAGGATGATGAGCAGGGGGATAGAGAGCAAGGGGGGATAATGAGCAGGGGGATAGAGAATGGGGGGGATAATGAGCAGGAGGATAGAGAGTGGGGGGATAGTGAGCAGGGGGATAGAGAGCAGAGGGGATAATGAGCAGGAGGATAGAGAGCAGAGAGGATGATGAGCAGGGGGATAGAGAGCAGGGGGGGATAGAGAGTGGGGGGGATAATGAGCAGGGGAGGATAATCATCAGGAGGGTAATGAGCAGGGGAGGATAATGAGCAGGGGGATAAAGAGCAGGAGGGATAATGAGCAGCGGGATAGAGAGCAGGGGGATAATGAGCAGAGGGATAGAGAGACGGGGGGATGATGAGCAGGGGGATAGAGAGCAGGGGGTGGGTAGAGAGCAGGGGATAATGAGTAAGGGGATAGCGAGCAGGGGAATAGAGAACAGGGGAGATTCTGAGCAGGGGGATAATGAGCAGAGGGATAGAGAGCAGGGGAGGAAAATGAGCAGGGGGATAGAGAGCGGGGGATAATGAGCAGGGGGATAGAGATCAGGGAGGATGATGAGTAGGGGGATAGAGAGCAAGGGGGGTAATGAGCAGGGGGATAGAGAGTGGGGGGGTTAAGAGCAGGGGGATAGAGAGCAGAGGAGGGTAATCAGCAGGGGGGTGATGAGCAGAGGGATAGAGAGCAGGGGGGATAATCATCAGAAGGATAGAGAGCAGGGGAGGATAATCATCAGAGGGATAGAGAGCAGGGGGGATAATGAGCAGGGGGATAGAGAGCAGGGAGGATGATGAGCAGGGGGATAATGAGCAGAGGGATAGAGATCAGAGAAGGATAATGAGCAGGGGGATAGAGAGTGGGGGGGTAATGAGCAGGGGGATAGAGATCAGGGGGGATAGAGAGCAGGGAGGAGGATGAGCAGGGGGATAATGAGCAGAGGGATAGAGAGCAGGGGAGGATAATGAGCAGGGCGATAGTGAGGGGATAATGAGCAGGGGGGATGATGAGCAGAGGGATAGAGAGCAGGGGGGATAATGAGCAGAGGGATAGAGAGCAGGGGAGGATAATGAGCGGGGGGATAGAGAGCAGGGGGATGATGAGCAGGGGGATAGAGATCATGGGGGATGATGAGCAGGAGGATAGAGAGCAGGGGGATAGAGAGCAAGGGGGGATAATGAGCAGGGGGGAATAATGAGCAGGGGAGGATAATGAGCAGGAGGATAGAGAGCCGGTGGGGATGATGAGCAGAGGGATAGAGAACAGGGGGATAGAGAGCGGGGGAGGATAATGAGCAGGGGGATAAAGAGCAGAAGGGATAATGAGCAGTGGGATAGAGAGCAGGGGGATAATGAGGGGGGGATGATGAGCAGGGGGGGGTAGAGAGCAGAGGGATAGAGAGAAGGGGAGGATAATGAGAAGGGGGATAGAGCGGGGGCGGGGGATAATGAGCAGGGGCATAGAGATCAGTTGGGATGATGAGCAAGAGGATAGAGAGCAGGGAGGATGATGAGCAGGGGGATAGAGAGCAAGGGGGGTAATGAGCAGGGGGATAAAGAGCAGGGGAGGATAATCATCAGGGGGATAGAGAGCAGGGGAGGATAATCATCAGAGGGATAGAGAGCAGGGGGAATAATGAGCGGGGGGATAATGAGCAGGGGGGATGATGAGCAGGGGGATAGAGAGCAGGGGAGGATAATGAGCATGGTGATAGAGAGCGGGGGGATGATGAGCAGAGGGATAGAGAGCAGGGGGGATAATGAGCATGGTGATAGAGAGCGGGGGGATGATGAGCAGAGGGATAGAGAGCAGGGGGGATAATGAGCGGGGGGATAGAGAGCAGGGGGGATAATGAGCAGAGGGATAGAGAGCAGGGGAGGATAATGAGCAGGGGGATGATGAGCAGAGGGATAGAGAGCAGGGGGGATAATGAGCAGGGGGATAGAGAGCGGGGGATAATGAGCAGGAAGATATAGAGCAGGGGGGATAGAGAGCAGGGAGGATGATGAGCAGGGGGATAGAGAGCAAGGGGGGATAATGAGCAGGGGGATAGAGAGCAAGGGGGGATAATGACAGGGGATAGAGATCAGGGGGGATAATCAGCAGGAGGATAGAGAGCAGGGGGATAATGAGCAGGGAGATAGAGAGCAGGGGGAATAATGAGCAGGGGGGATAATGAGCTGGGGCATAGAGAGCAGGGGGGATAATGAGCGGGGGGATAGAGAGCAGGGGAGGATAATGAACAGGGGGATAGAGAGCAGGGGGGATAATGAGCAGGGGGATAGAGAGCAGGGGGGATAATGAGTGGGGGCATAGAGAGCAGGGGGATAATGAGTGGGGGCATAGAGAGCGGGGGGATAATGAGCAGGGGGATAGAGATGGGGGATAATGAGCAGGGGCATAGAGAGCAGGAGGGATAATGAGCGCGGGCATAGAGAGCAAGGGGATAATGAGCGGAAGATAGAGAGCAGGGGAGGATAATGAGTGGGGGCATAGAGAGCAGGGGGGATAATGAGTGGGGGCATAGAGAGCAGGGGGGATAATGAGCAGGGGGATAGAGATGGGGGGGATAATGAGCAGGGGGATAGAGAGCAGGAGGGATAATGAGCGGGGGCATAGAGAGCAAGGGGATAATGAGCGGGGGGATAATGAGCGGGGGATAGAGAGCAGGGGAGGATAATGAGCGGGGGGGATAATGAGTGGGGGATAGAAAGCAGAAGAGGATAATGAGCGGGGGGATGATGAGCAGGGGTATAGAGAGTGGAGGGGGATAATGAGCAGAGGGATAGAGATCGGGGGGATAGAGAGCAGGGGGGATAATGAGCAGAGGGATAGAGATCGGGGGGAATAATGAGCAGGGGGGAGTGATAAGGCAGAGGGGAATCACAGGGGAAAGGAGGCACACATCAGAGGAGGGGGGTTACATGTGGTACAGGGGCTGATAAAGTGGGAAGAATGATGTGGCACGGGAGGGGGGATTAAAAGTTGGGGGGATGATGAAACATTTAGTTCAGAGCTTCCAAGTCATTAATTTTACATTTTATATATATATATATTACTCAGATTTTCCTGTTAAAGGACAACTGCAGCGGCATTACACTTATCCCCTATCCACAGGGGGGATAAGTGTTTGATCGCGGGTGGTCCGACCGCTGGGACCCCCCTGATCTCCCTAACAGGGCGCCGCCATAAGCTCTCATGGTGAGCGCTAAGGTGCGTAGCGTCGACCTAGAGGTCGACGGTGACGCCCCGTCTCCTCCCCGTCCCCATACAGTTCTATGGGGGATGCGGGGAGGCACGAATGCAGCCTCCCCACCTCTCCCATAGAGATGTATGGAGGAGGCGTGCCGGCTACAACGTCATGCTGCGGCTGGCACGCCCCCTGCACGGGAGAGCCGCGGCTCCCTACAGGAGATCACAGGGGGCCCCAGCGTTCGGACCCCCGCTATCTTGAGGATAGGGGATAAGTGTTTGTAACGCTGCAGATGTCCTTTAAAATTAGGGTGCGCGTTATACGCCGATAAATACGGTACAATAACAATAAAGCATGTAAACATGGGGATCGTATTGACCTACAGAACATGTCATTTTTACCGTAAAGCGCACCGCGTAAAAAAAAAAACGAAAAACCTCCAAAATTGCGTTTTCTTTTTCCTTTCCCCACAAAATAACGTTTGTTTTTTTCGGTTGCGCCTCATTACAAAGTACAATCGATGCAAAGAGGAAAAAACGAAGTGCGGCAGGAATGGGGTATGACATATGAAATGGTTGCTATGGGCAACGGCTCCACTTCTCTTTGCAGCAGTTTCAGCAGCAGCAGCCTTGTTAACTACAACGCCCAGCATGTTACTAGCAGGATCTGAGCTGTCACTCTCCGCGGGCTGTGTCATTCATGGAACACGTGACAGGGCGGAACTAGGGGAAAGGTGACGGCAGAAGGCGGGGCTATTATGAGAATGGGCGTGGCTTTAGGATAAGCAAGAATTTGAGTGGGACGAACGGGGGCGCGGTTTGGAGTCAGGCTGGGCGATGAGTACTAAAGGAGGCGTGGCTTGAAGTTGATCGACACCCTGCGTCTCAAGAGGCGTGGTTTGTACCGCCTTAGGGGCGCGGCTTTCAATTTAAAGTAGTAATAGGGCGTGGTTTGTAGTCGGGCGGGGCTGAGGACAGGAGCTGTGAAGGAGACCAGGCCGCGCTCTTGCTGACCTTAGTGTGAACGCGCTGCTAGCATGGCTCTGCTCAGAGGTGAGTGCCCCGCTCTTATACTGGATGGTCTAGTGCTGTTTCCCAACCTCTGTGCATCCAGCTGTTGTAAAACTACAACTCCCAGCATGCCCGGACAGCCGAAGGCTGTCCGGGCATGCTGGGAGTTGTAGTTTTACAACAGCTGGAGCCACACTGGGTGGGAAACTTTGGATTTGAGGAAGGGGGCTTCCCTAATTGACCCTTATATGTTGCAGGCACCAGGTGCCGATGGGTTTCTCAGGATTAGAAAAAGTTTAGATTTGCTTTCTTCCTGAAACAGCGCCATTCTTGTCCTTTAGGTTGTATGTGGCATTACAGGTCAGTTCCATTTAAAGGAATGCTACTGAGTTGTAATACCACACACAACCTGGTGGGGGGGGGGGGCAGGTGTGGCGCTGTTTCTGAAAGAAATCTATCTTCTTTACTAATCCTGCATAACCCCCATTAATATGCTGCAGCAACAATACGTTTTGTAGTAAATCATCATCCGGCAATCACATGGTTAACCCCTTAAGGACTCTGGGTTTTTCATTTTTACACTTTTTTTTTTATTTTTATTTTTTTTTTCCTTCTCGCCTTCTAAAAATCATAACTCTTAACCCCTTAAGGACCGGGTTTTTTTTTCTGTTTTTGCATTTTCGTTTTTTGCTCCTTGCCTTTAAAAAATCATAACTCTTTCAATTTTGCACCTAAATATCCATATGATGGCTTATTTTTTGCGCCACCAATTCTACTTTGTAATGACGTCAGTCATTTTGCCCAAAAATCTACGGTGAAATGGAAAAAAAATCATTGTTCGACAAAATAGAAAAAAAAACGCCGTTTTGTAACTTTTGGGGCTTCCGTTTGTACGTAGTACATATTTCGGTAAAAATGACACCTTCTCTTTATTCTGTAGGTCCATACGATTAAAATGATACCCTATTTATATAGGTTTGATTTTGTCGGACTTCTGGAAAAAATCATAACTTCATGCAGGAAAATTAATACGTTTTAAAATTGTCATCTTCTGATCCCTATAACTTTTTTAATTATCCGTGTATGGGGCGGTATGAGGGCTAATTTTTTTGCGCCGTGATCTGAAGTTTTTAACGGTACCATTTTTGCATTGATAGGACTTATTGATCGATTTTTATTCATTTTTTCATGATATAAAAAGTGACAAAATGCACTATTTTGGACTTTGGAATTTTTTTGCGCGCACGCCATTGACCGTGCGGTTTAATTAATGATATATTTTTATAATTCGGACATTTCCGCACGCGGCGATACCATATATGTTTGTTTTTATTTACACTGGTTTTTTTTTTTATGGGAAAAGGGGGTGATTCAAACTTTTAATAGGGAAGGGGTTAAATGATCTTTTCACTATATTTTTTTCCTTTTTATTTTTATTTTTTTTAATTTTTTTTTTGCAGTGTTATAGCTCCCATAGGGACCTATAACACTGCACACACTGATCTCTTATACTGATCATTGTTATCCCATAGGACCTATAACACTGCACACACTGATCTTTATCATTGATCACTGGTTTCTCATAGGAAACCAGTGATCAATGATTCTGCCGCTTGACTGCTCATGCCTGGATCTCAGGCACTGAGCAGTCATTCGGCGATCGGACAGCGAAGAGGCAGGTAGGGACCCTCCTGCTGTTCGGGATGCCGCGATTTCACCGTGGCTATCCCAAACAGCCCACTGAGCTAACCGGCAGCTTTCACTTTAGACGCGGCGTTCAAAGTTGAACGCCGCGTCTAAAGGGATAATAGCGCGGCACCGCGATCAATGCTGCGCGCTATTAGCCACGGGTCCCGGCCGAGCCCGACCCGCTATGACGCGGAGCCACGTCGTGGCCCCGCGTTACAGATTGGAAGTGGACACGACGTTCCAGTACGTCATGTGTCCTTAAGGGGTTAAAAATAATAATAATAATGAGGGCTTGTTTTTTTTTTTTCGCCACCAATTTTACTTTAAACAGACTTGTAAATTACTTCTATTAAAAAAAATATATATCTTAAAGGAGTACTCCGGCACGCACTTTTTTCTTTTATCCCGTCCGGGCTGCAAAATAAAAGAAAACACACTTTCTCTTACCGGCCAACGAGCCCCCGGAGCTCCGGTACAGGCATTCGGTCCCCGGGCTGTATTCTTCTTACTTCCTGTTAGCCCGGCACGTCACATGGAGCTTCAGCCTATCACCAGCCAAGGCGGGACATCGCTGCGGTCAGTGTGACGTGCCGGGCTAACAGGAAGTAAGAAGAATACAGCCCGGGGACCGAACGCCTGTACCGGAGCTCCGGGGGCTCGTTGGCCGGTAAGAGAAAGTGTGTTTTCTTTTATTTTGCAGCCCGGACGGGATAAAAGGAAAAAAAGTATGCGCTGGAGTACTCCTTTAATCCTAACAGTACTTATCAGCTGCTGAAGTTTAGTTGTTCTCTTCTGTCTGACCACAGTGCTCTCTGCTGACACCTCTGTCTGTCTCAGGAACTGTCCAGAGAAGGAGATGTTTCCTATGGGGATTTTCTCCTACTCTGGACAGTTTGAGACAGACAGAGGTGTCAACAGAGAGCACTGTGGTCAGACAGAAAACAACAACTCAACTTCAGCAGCTGATAAGTACTGGTAGGATTAAGATTTTTTTAATAGAAGTAATTTACAATTCTGTTTAACTTTCTGGAGCCAGTTGATATATATATAAAAAATTTTTTCCTGGAATACCCCTTTAACTGCAGGTACTACTATTCCCAACATGGAACAGAGTGTGCTCCATGATGGGAGTAGTAGTACTACCTAAAAAATAAAAATGAAACAAACACCTTCTTAAAAATGTATTAAAATTTCGGTTAAAAAAAAAAAATTTGTTACAAAATATTTTTTTCCATCACTACTGCATCCTTTTTTTTATTTATTTTTTATTTTTTTTGGTACCCAACAAATTATGGGTACCAAAAAAAAAACGTCAGAGGGGCCAAAAATGCAATTTCCACACAAATGAAAAAACGCCAGACTCAGGAAATTGCACTGGTGTTTTTTCTTGTGTTTTTTTTTCAAACCAAAAAGCACAGGACAAAAAACCAAGTAGAAACTTAGCCAAAAGGCTGGGAGCACATGAGAGATTTTCTGCAGCAAAAAATTAGCCAAAGGCCGGAGTGGATCCCAAAAGGATCCAGAAGGAAATGTATAAAGGAAAATCTTAGGCCAGGTTCACACTACAGCATGTTTGAGCGTAATTCTGCTTAGGAATTGCGCACGGAAATCCTGGTGCAGCCAGTCCCATTGTTTTCAATAGGATTCCACTGCACTGTGCACCCTACGGAATTCCAGTGGGGCTAAAATTCCACAGCCGAAAGAAAGATCTTGGTCATTGTTTAGGTGCCATACATTGTCGTCCATGGGGACCGACAATGTCCGCTGTGTCCTAGCATTCGGAATCTCTGGCCGGAATTTTGGGGACTGGAGAGATTAGTGCTTCTTATTTTTGGAGCTCACAGAGCATTGTCTGGACTGGATACAATTGTAGCAAACTGTTACCTCTACTACTTTAGGTGACTCAAAATGATGCAGTATTGCATGATTTCTTATAGACTTTAAAGGGGTATTCCAGAAAAAAACTTTTTTTTATATATATCAACTGGTTCCAGAAAGTTAAACAGATTTGTAAATTACTTCTATTAAAAAATCTTAATCCTTTCAGTACTTATGAGCTTCTGAAGTTTAGGTTGTTCTTTTGTCTAAGTAATCTCTAATGACATGTGTCTCGGGAAACGCCCAGTTTAGAAGCAAATCCCCATAGCAAACCTCTTCTAAACTGGGTGTTTCCCGAGACAGGTGTCATCAGAGAGCACTTAGACAGAATGAACAACCTAAACTTCAGAAGCTCATAAGTACTGAAAGGATTAAGATTTTTTAATAGCAGTAATTTACAAATCTGTTTAACTTTCTGGAGGCAGTTGTGATATATATATATATATATATATATATTATAAAAAAAAATCCTGGATAACCCCTTTAATGCTGTTCGATACTACAACCCTTCAGGGCGGAATGTAGGGGTGCTTTTAGTGTTCTCCAGTGATAAAAGCTGATCTTAGGGTACGTTCACACGAGCTGACTTTTTTTGCGGGTTTTCCGCTGCGTATTTGAAAGTGGGCGGGCTCTTCTCGGCTGTCCGCAGATTTTCTGCGGCGGAATTTACGCTGCGGAAAATCTGCCGCAAGCCCCATTGAAGTCAGTAGGGACTGCGGCGGATTTTCCGCAGCGTAAATTCCACCGTGGAAAATCTTCTGCGGACAGCTGAGAAGAGCCCGCCCACTTTCAAATACACAGCGGAAAACCCGCAAAAAAAAATCAGCTCGTGTGAACGTACCCTTAGGCCCCACCATCATTCACTGGCATGCTGGGAGTGGTAGTTTTGCAACAGCTGGAGGTCAACAGTATAGAGACCTCTGCACAAGGGGAATATAAAATGCCTACATGTTCACCCAGGATTTGAAAATAGAGCTACTCTATTGTGCCACTCCTCTTTTTCAGGTTGGGTTTGGTATTGCATCTCAGTTCTATGGAAGTGAATATAGCAAAGCTGTAATACCACATACAACCTGAGGAAAAGAGTGCTGCTGGTTTTCTTTTCCTGAATAACCCCTTTATTATCTCTTCTGAGGGCAGCCGGGCACCTGACGCAGGTTAATTTGTTATCGTGGTCAGAGACCATTCTCCTACATTACTGTTCCAAAGGTTATACCACTGATAATGCTTCCGCTGAAATACTCTCTGTGTAAGACAGCGTTTCCCAACCAGGGTGCCTCTAGCTGTTGCAAAACTACAACTCCCAGCATGCCCGGACAGCCGTTGGCTGTCCGAGCATTCTGGGAGTTGTAGTTTTGCAACAGCTGGAGACACCTTGGTTGGAAAACCCTGGTGTAAGGGCTATGGGGAGATTTATCCACATCTGTCCAGAGGAAAAGTTGCTGAGTTGCCCATAGCAACCAATCAGATCGCTTCTTTCATTTTTGAAAAGGCCTGTGCAAAACGAAAGAAGCGATCTGATTGGTTGCTATGGGCAACTGGGCAACTTTTCCTCTGGACAGGTTTTGATAAATCTCCCTCTATGACTCTGCAAGGAACATGTCTCAGGCTGGGTTCACACCACGTTTTTCAAGTACGTTTCCCGTATACGTTTTCATAATTGAAAACGTATGGAACCGTATTGAAAATCGTATACATAGACAAATAATTAAAAAAACGTATGCAACCGTTGCGTACGGTTTGCTTGCAATACGGTTTTCTCCCGTACTCAAAACCGTAGTTGACCACGGTTTTGTCTACGGTTTAAAGGGGTACTCCGGCGCTAAGACATCTTATCCCCTATCCAAAGGATAGGAGATAACATGCCTGATCGCGGAGGTCCCGCCACTGGGGATCTTGCACGCAGCACCACGTTCGCTCCGGGTCTGATTAGTGGCGATCACGGGGGCCAGAGCATTGTGACGTCATGCCCCCGCCCCCGTGTGACAACATGCTCCACCCCCTCCCATAGGCTTGCATTGAGGGGGCGGAGCATGACATCACATGGGGGCGGGGGCGTGACATCACATTGCTCCGGCCCCCATGTTCGCCACTAATCAGACCCGGAGCGAACGTGCTCCGGGGACTGATTACAAACGGGGTGCTGCGTGCAAGATCACGGGGTCCCCAGCAGTGGGACCTCCGCGATCAGGCATCTTATCCCCTATCCTTTGGATAGAAGATAAGATGTCTTAGCGCCGGAGTACCCCTTTAAAAACCGGACAGCAACCGCATACTTTTTTTTTTTTTAACATTGACGTCAATGGGAAAAGCACATGTATACAGTTCCATACGGGTAACCGTATACGTTTTTTTTACGTTGCACATGCGCATTTGCAGCCTAAAGTCCCCACCCAACATCCCTCCCATTAAAAATGGACAACATTTTCAAAAACGTATATAAATTTTTTATTTTTTTAAATAAAAACGGACGGAACTGTATGCACTTTTAAAAACAGTATACGGTTTAAAAACGCATATGGTTTACTTTTTCCCATACTGTTCCATCTGTTTTTTTTTTGCCATACGGTTTTCTTTAGAAAACTGATAGAAAACAACAGTATGGCAAAAACGTGATGCGAACCCAGCCTCAGGGGTCCTGAATACACTAAAGATAAATCCCGTATTTTGCCCCCAGACCCTGCACCAGGTATAAATGTAATGGGATTATGTTATAAAGCAGCCCGTCAGATAGAACCTTCCTATATCTCGTAATAAATGCCCCCCAGTCACAGCCACCTACAACTTCACTTATCTCCTGAAACACTCTGTGCTGCTGGGGACCACATAAAGGCTACTGAGTCCTCCCACTTGTCCCTGTTATATAAAGTCTTGTCCCTCCACAAAAATACAACACATGGCACTAGATTAGGAGGTTTCTCTCCTGAAATACACTGTGCTGCTGTGCTGAGCTTCCACATTTTAAGATTACCAAATCCGAACATTGATCCGTCACTTGTGATTTTCACATCCTAGACAGTGCATGCTGGGAGTTGTAGCTTTCTTTGAAAAAATAAATTAATTAATTAAAAAGGCATTTAATTTTTCATATCAACTGTCTCCTCCAGAAAGTTATACAGATTTGTGAATTACTTCTATTAAAAAATCTTAATCCTACCAGTACTTACCAGCTGCTGAAGTGGAGTTGTTCTTTTCTGTCTGACCACAGTGCTCTCTGCTGACACCTCTGTCTGTATCAGGAACTGTCCAGAGCAGGCGATGTTTCCTATAGGGATTTTCTCCTACTCTGGACAGTTTCTGAGACAGACAGAGGTGTCAACAGAGAGCACTGTGGTCAGACAGAAAACAACAACTCAACTTCAGTAGCTAATAAGTACTGGTAGGATTAAGATTTTTTTTTTTATAGAAGTAATTTACAAATCTGTAAAACTTTCTGGAGACAGTTGATATGAAAAATTAAATGCCTTTTTAATTTATCAACTGTCTCCCTCCAGAAAGTTATATAGATTTTGTAAATGACTTCTATTAAAAAATCTTAATCCTACCAGTACTTATCAGCTCCTGAAGTTGAGTTGTTATTGTTTTCTGTCTGACCACAGTGCTCTCTGTTGACACCTTTGTCTGTCTCAAACTGTCCAGAGTAGGAGAAAATCCCCATAGCAAACCTCTCCTGCTCTGGACAGTTCCTGAGACAGACAGACAGTTGTCAGCAGAGAGCACTGTGGTCAGACAGAAAAGAGCAACTCCACTTCAGCAGCTAAGTACTGGTAGGATTAAGATTTTTTTTTTTTTTTTTTTATAGAAGTAGTTTATTTGTTTAACTTTCTGGAGTCAGTTGATATGAAAACAATAGTTTTTCATAGGAATATCCCTTTAATGTTGCATTGCTTATTATTTCTAGGTGTTTTTATTGTTGCGGCCAAAAGAACTCCGTTTGGCACTTACGGCGGAGCGCTAAAAGACCACACTGCAACAGACTTGGGGGAAATAGCCGCAAGAGCTGCTCTGGCTGCTGGGAATGTGGCTCCGGACACCGTGGACAGTGTTGTATTCGGCAATGTGGCTCAGGTATGTGGCTATAGTCTGTACTCTCTATGGACAGCTCTATCATACTCTCCTCTTTATTACAGTACTAATTGTTTCTTTTTTTATCATCTAATTCTGTATTTTTAGGATTTTGGGAGATTCATCAAAATCTGTGCAGAGGAAAAGTTGACCGGTTGCCCATAGCAACCAATCAGATCACTTCTTTCATTTTTGAAAAGGCCTCTAGAAAATGAAAGAAGCAATCTGATTGGTTGCTATGGGCAACTGGTCAACTTTTCCTCTGCACAGGCCTTGATGAATCTCTCCCCCTATTTTGGACTGTATGATCAGTATAGGTAATGTTTCTATTGTGTTTTATTATGCAGACAGCCACCGACGCCATATACCTGACCCGACATGTCGCCCTCCGCTCAGGAATCCCTGTACCTGTCCCAGCTCTGACGGTCAACAGGCTTTGTGGTTCTGGTTTCCAGTCCATTGTCAATGGGTGTCAGGTAAGGAAATGGCTTTCAAATGGGCTAGTGCTTATTCCAGTATTTCCAAACCAGGGTGCCTCCAGCTGTTGCTAAACTACAACTCCCAGTATGCCCGAACAGCCCAAGGCTGTCCGGGCATGCTGGGAGTTGTAGTTTTGCAACAGCTGAAGGTACCCTGGTTGGGAAACACTTGCTTATTCACAGAAGCGAACCTGAAAAGGTGCAGCTGCACTGGCCATAGGATCATAACAAGACTTGTGGAATGGAGTTATCTTTATATTGTCAAGGATGGGTGCGGATGAGGCCTTTAAAATGTGAGTGACTGCTGCTGTATATTGCTGAGTGTCGACACAAGAAATATACACCAGACAGCATTTTGGTATAATATCTCCTTCTCAGCATACTGGCTAAGGAGCTGCCCCCAAGGAGTTCTGTTTATTACACGGCAGTACATTGTTTTTACATTTGACAAAAAAAGGGAGGTTTAGTTATGACGTCAAATCATTGTGTTATATTTTGATTGGTCATTTGAGTTTTGTGTCTGTATATATTAGCATATTTAAGCATCTATTTCTTTCCTGGCCAAAGTTCATTTATGCAGCTCTCTCGCTCTCATAGTGGAAAATCCCAGATCCTTGTCCTTCTATACAATCTGTATCTTTAAATATTTTGTCTTCTGATGTCTCATCTTGGTCCTTCTGGCTTCATCCCAAGGTCTTTTTCTTAGTCACAAGCAGATAGCAAGATGGATATATAGGTTAAGAGTAGGTAACAAATATATTTTTTTTTTTTCAGCATTAGAAATGGTATATAGATATATAAGTATTAACCCCTTAACGACGCAGGACGTATATTTACGTCCTGCGTCGGCTCCCGCGATATGAAGCGGGATCGCGCCGCGATCCCGCATCATATCGCGTCGGTCCCGGCGCTCATCAACGGCCGGGACCCGCGGCTAATACCAAACATCGCCGATCGCCTAAAGTGAAACTGAAAGTGACCCGGCTGCTCAGTCGGGCTGTTCGGGACCGCCGCGGTGAAATCGCGGCGTCCCGAACAGCTGACCGGACACCGGGAGGGCCCTTACCTGCCTCCTCGGTGTCCGATCGACGAATGACTGCTCCGTGCCTGAGATCCAGGCAGGAGCAGTCGTGCGCCGATAACACTGATCACAGGCGTGTTAATACACGCCTGTGATCAGGATGAGAGTTAAGTGTGTGAAGGGTTATAGGTCCCTATGGGACCTATAACACTGCAAAAAAAATGTAAAAAAAAAGTGTTAATAAAGGTCATTTAACCCCTTCCCTAATAAAAGTTTGAATCACCCCCCTTTTCCCATAAAAAAAAATAAAACAATGTAAAAAAAGAAAAAAAATAACATATGTGGTATCGCCGCGTGCGTAAATGTCCGAACTATAAAAATATATCATTAATTAAACCGCACGGTCAATGGCGTACGCGCAAAAAAATTCCAAAGTCCAAAAAAGCGTATTTTGGTCACTTTTTATACCATTAAAAAATGAATAAAAAGTGATCAAAAAGTCCGATCAGAACCAAAATCATATCGATAAAAACTTCAGTTCACGGCGCAAAAAATGAGTCCTCATACCGCCCTGTACGTGGAAAAATAAAAAAGTTATAGGGGTCAGAAGATTACATTTTTAAACATATAAATTTTCCTGCATGTAGTTATGATTTTTTCCAGAAGTGCGACAAAATCAAACCTATATAAGTAGGGTATCATTTTAACCGTATGGACCTACAGAATAATAAGGTGTAATTTTTACCGAAATATGCACTGCGTAGAAACGGAAGCCCCCAAAAGTTACAAAATGGCGTTTTTTTTTAATTTTGTCGCACAATGATTTTTTTTTTCCGTTTCACCGTGCATTTTTGGGTAAAATGACTAATGTCACTGCAAAGTAGAATTGGCGACGCAAAAAATAAGCCATAATATGGATTTTTAGCTGGAAAATTTAAAGGGTTATGATTTTTAAAAGGTAAGGAGGAAAAAACAAAAGTGCAAAAATGGAAAAACCCTGAGTCCTTAAGGGGTTAATATATATTGATCGGCAGTCAGAATCATTTTAATCATCTTGTCAACATTCCAACCTCTTTTTATTCATGCACAGACACTGGCTACTTTATTAGGTACACCTGTTCATTTGCTTAACACAGGTAGCTAATCAGTCAATCACATGTCAGCAACTTAATACATTTCGGCATGGAGACATGGTCAAGACAACTTGATTTAAAAAAAATTCCACTGGAGTACCCCTTTAAGCAACTGGTCCCAGAAAGTTAAACAGATTTGTAAATGATTTCTATTAAAAAAAATCTTAATCCTTCCAGTACTTATCAGCTGATGTATTCTACAGAGGAAGTTGTGTAGTTCTCTCCAGGCTGACCACAGTGCTCTCTGCCTGTCAGGAACTGTCCAGATCAGAAGCAAATCCCAGAGCAAACCTCTCCTGCTCTGGACAGTTCCTGACATGACAGAGGTGTCAGCAGAGAGCACTGTGGTCAGACAGAAAACAAATTAAAAAAGAAAAGCACTTCCTGTGGAGCATACAGCAGCTAATAAGTACTGGAAGGATTCAGATTTTTAAATAGAAGTAACTTATCAATCTGTAACTTTCTGGCACCAGTTGAATAAAAAAAAAAATTTCCACCAGAGTACCCCTTTAAGTACAGAGGATTTAAGTGACTGTGAACGTGGCATGGTTGTTGGTGCTAGAAGGGTTGGCCTGATTATTTTAGAAACTGCTGATCTGGAATTCATGCACAACTACAGTATCTCGAGGGTTTACAGAGAATGGTCTGAAAAAGAGTAAATATCCAGTGATTGGCAGATGTTTGAACGAAAAAAATGCTTTGTTGGTGTCAGAGGAGAATGGACAGACTGGTTTAAGATGACAAAAACTCCAATAACCACTGGGTAGAACCAAAGTATGCAGAATACCATCTCTGAATGTACAACATGTCCATCCTTGAATGGGTTACAGCAGCAGAAGACCACAGTGGGGACCACTCCTGTCAGCAAAGAACAGGAAAATGAGACTGCAGTTCACACAAGTCACCACATTTGGACAATGGAAGCCTAGGAGAATGTTGCCTGAGTCTCCTTTTAGACCATCAGAATTGAGTGTAAACAACATAAAGCATGGATCCATCCTGCCTTGTATCAGCGGTCCCGGCTGGTGGTGTAATGGTATGGAGGACATTTTCTGGGCACTTTGGGCCCCTTTAGTACCATTTGATCATGGTATAAAGTAACACCACAGCCTACCTGAGTATTCTTACTGACCATGTCCTTTGACCACAGTGGACCCATCTTCTGATGATACTTTCAGCAGGATAATGTCACATGACATCATCTCATACAGGACAATGAGGTCACATGACTCCAATGGCCTCCACAGTCACCAGATCTCATCCAATAGATCACCGATGGGATGTGGTGGAACCGGAGATTCTCATCATGGATGTACAGCTGACAAATCTGGAGGAACTGTGTGATGTCATCATGTCCATATGGAGGAACTGTGTGATGTCATCATGTCCTTATGGAGGAACTGTGTGATGTCGTCATTTCTATATGGAGGAATTGTGTGATGTCGTCATGTCCTTATGGAGGAACTGTGTGATGTCATCATGTCTATATGGAGGAATTGTGTGATGTCATCATGTCTATATGGAGGAACTGTGTGATGTCATCATGTCTATATGGAGGAACTGTGTGATGTCATCATGTCCATATGGAGGAACTGTGTGATGTCATCATGTCCATATGGAGGAACTGTGTGATGTCATCATGTCTATATGGAGGAACTGTGTGATGTCGTCATGTCCGTATAGAGGAACTGTGTGATGTCGTCATGTCCATATGGAGGGACTGTGTGATGTCATCATGTCCATATGGAGGAACTGTGTGATGTCATCATGTCTATATGGGGGAATTGTGTGATGTCGTCATGTCCATATGGGGGAATTGTGTGATGTCGTCATGTCCATATGGGGGAACTGTGTGATGTCGTCATGTCCATATGGAGGAACTGTGTGATGTCGTCATGTCTATATGGAGGAACTGTGTGATGTCATCATGTCCGTATGGAGGAACTGTGTGATGTCGTCATGTCCGTATGGAGGAACTGTGTGATGTCGTCATGTCCGTATGGAGGAACTGTGTGATGTCGTCATGTCCATATGGAGGAACTGTGTGATGTCGTCATGTCTATATGGGGGAATTGTGTGATGTCGTCATGTCCATATGGAGGAACTGTGTGATGTCGTCATGTCTATATGGGGGAATTGTGTGATGTCGTCATGTCCATATGGGGGAACTGTGTGATGTCATCATGTCCATATGGAGGAACTGTATGATGTCATCATGTCTATATGGACGAACTGTGTGATGTCGTCATGTCTATATGGGGGAATTGTGTGATGTCGTCATGTCCATATGGGGGAATTGTGTGATGTCGTCATGTCCATATGGGGGAACTGTGTGATGTCGTCATGTCCATATGGAGGAACTGTGTGATGTCGTCATGTCTATATGGAGGAACTGTGTGATGTCATCATGTCCGTATGGAGGAACTGTGTGATGTCGTCATGTCCGTATGGAGGAACTGTGTGATGTCGTCATGTCCATATGGAGGAACTGTGTGATGTCGTCATGTCTATATGGGGGAATTGTGTGATGTCGTCATGTCTATATGGGGGAATTGTGTGATGTCGTCATGTCCATATGGGGGAATTGTGTGATGTCGTCATGTCCATATGGGGGAACTGTGTGATGTCGTCATGTCCATATGGAGGAACTGTGTGATGTCGTCATGTCTATATGGAGGAACTGTGTGATGTCATCATGTCCGTATGGAGGAACTGTGTGATGTCGTCATGTCCGTATGGAGGAACTGTGTGATGTCGTCATGTCCATATGGAGGAACTGTGTGATGTCGTCATGTCTATATGGGGGAACTGTGTGATGTCGTCATGTCTATATGGAGGAACTGTGTGATGTCGTCATGTCTATATGGGGGAACTGTGTGATGTCGTCATGTCTATATGGGGGAATTGTGTGATGTCGTCATGTCTATATGGGGGAATTGTGTGATGTCGTCATGTCCATATGGAGCGAAATTTCGGAGGAATGTTTTCAGCACTGTGTAGAAAGTATGCCGCAAAGAATTAGGGCAAAAGGGGGGGGGGTGGGGGAGGGAGAGTCCAACCCAGTACTAGCTAGGTGTACCTAATAATAAAGTGGCCAGTAAGTGTATGTACAAATGTTTCTAAAGGCACCATTTTTGTCTCACCAGGTGTTACAAAGTAGTTTGGGCCTCACCATATCTTTCATCACTGATGGTGTAAACCTTTTTCCTTCCTTTTAAAGGTTTTATCCCAAGATTAAAAGTTCCCCCCTGCACGGTAGAGACCATAACTAGCTGTTGGGATTCTCTCTGGGCCTTCTGAACATTACTGAGGTCTGATCTGTTATGTTGGGAAGTCTCATAGCAATGGAGAAGGGACCTCCAAACTTGTGATCAGTGATGGTCTCGGCGGATGATCCCATCAGTTATTATCTCTTATCAGGTGGATAGGGAATAATGTTTTATATTGAGACTTTTTTTGAGATAACTTCTTTAAATGTTTGTATAGGATTCAACGTATTTTTCTTAGTGTCACCAGATACTTATTGTCTTCACTTGTTGATGCCATTTCTGACAAACCACTGGTATGTTGTTGTTTTTTTTTTTTTTTTTTTTTTTCCCCGTTACCTAGGAAATTGCCCTAAGGGAGTCAGAAATCGTGTTGTGCGGAGGATCAGAGAGCATGAGCCAAGCCCCATATGCCGTGCGCAACATTCGCTTTGGTACCAAATTGGGAGCCGATATTAAGGTGAAAAAACATTTTATTAATTTTCATTGCTAGCAGAAACATACTTTGTGGCGCTATATGGAGATTCCTGAGCCCCTCACAGTAATGACTTGTTGGAACCCATTGGTTGTAATTAGAGATGAGCGAACTTGCAGTAATTCGATTCGTCCCTAACTTCTCGGCTCGGCGGTTGCTGACTTTATCCTGCATAAATTAGTTCAGCTTTCAGGTGCTCCGTTGGGCTGGAAAAGGTGGATACATTCCTAGGAAAGAGTCTCCAGCCCACCAGAGCGCCTGAAAGCTGAACTAATTTATGCAGGCTAAAGTCAGCAACCACCGAGCTGAGAAGTTCGTGACGAATCGAATTACTGGAAGTTCGCTCATCTCTAGTTGTAATACAAGTTGCCATCTACAGCTAATGGGGCCTCCTCTGTGCTTGGAAATGTTCTTCCCTTGAGCTGTTTTCCCAGGTTAGGAGAGAGTTAGTTGTCTAAAGGGTCCAAATTGGGCAGACAGATTATTATTATTTTTTTAAATAAAAATACAAATATTTGGACCACCAACAGGGGGTAATTGAGAGGATAGAAAATATACCCAAGGTTTGGGGAGTGCCATTCCCCCATCATTGTTACCCCTCTGCAGAGTCTCCAACTTAATGTGAGCATTACGGCCCCTCCAAACCAGCTGGACATTACAGATCTACCAGATTCTACTGGATCGTGCCTTGTGAGGAGCAGCAATTGCTTAAACCCTTAAAGGAAATCTGCAGTAAAATAAAGTTATCCCTTATCCACAGGATAGGGGATAAGTGTCTGATCGCAGGGGGTCTGAACACTGGGACCCCCTCTATCTCCTGCACGGTGCCCCAGCTCACCCGTGCAGGAGGCGTGCCAACCGCAGCATTACGGCCCGGCCGATGTGCCCCCTCTGTGTAGCTCTATGGGAGAGGCGGGGATGCTGCGTTTGTGCCTCCCCACCTCTTCCACAGAGCTGTATGGGGGGGGGGGGGCATGTCCATTGAGCTCAGTGAGCTTGACAACAACATACACATTAGCCTGCGCACAGCGGGAGATCGCGGGGGGGGGGGGGGGGGGGCGGTCACAGCAGATAGGGGATAAGTTTATCACTGCATTTGTCTTTTAAAGGGAAACTGACAATCTGCTCATCCGCACAGAACTTGCACTATTACTGCCCATTGCATAGTTTACCAATTACTGATATCGGCCATTGCTTCACTTCAGATGGAAGACACCCTGTGGGCCGGGCTCACAGACTCTATGATAAAGACCCCCATGGCCATCACAGCCGAGAATCTGGCAGAAAAATATGGCATCTCCAGAGAGGATTGTGATAAATATTCCTTCCAGACTCAGCAGAGGTGCAAAGCCGGTGAGTTTTTGCTCCTTTCAAGTTAAAGTTCAGGAATTATGGGTGAATACACTGCTGCCATACTGCTGCTTCAGTGCATGTGAGATAGAGAACACTTACTACAAGGATTGGCAATGGTGGTCAGTCATTGGTGTCCCCTCATCCCTTTCTGTTCCTGTCATTAGCATCCCCTCATTTTCCTGTTTCACAATGATTAGTGTCCACCTGATCTCCCCTCATGTGTCACGATCATTGGTGTCCCCTCAACTTTAAAAAAAAAAAAACTTGCCACCATTCCCACGATGATCCCCTGGTTCTGCTTCCAGTCAGTGCTCCGGTGTTATATGAGCAGTAGATGTTAGGTGACTGCTGCGGCTAATCTGCAGCCTCGGTGGTCACGACCAATACTCCGGAGTACGGAGCGAGGCCCCTGATTGGCAGCGGCAGTCACCTGACATCCACTTCTCACGTAACTCTCTAGCGCTGCTCAGAGGCAGAACTGGGGATCAGCGTGGGGAGGAGAGAGAGGTAAGTCAAACAAACTTTTTTTTTTTATTTTTTTTTATTTTATTTTTTTTAAATCAGTGGACAACCCCTATTAGAAATGGCTGACAAAAATCTGGCGTGACAGTGACCTGGCACCTGGGATTTTTTTTAAAGCCGTGACTTACCAGAAGCTTCAGCATCTGTGGATCTCTGCTACTTTTTCTATGCATCTGCTCCTCCTCCTCTTTCCACGGACTTCTGATTATCCATATTCATTGGCTTTATCAGAGTCTGCTCAGAGAAAAGGGCATTTTTCTCTCATAAGATATCACAAAATTTCTCATCTTAATCGAAAGTTGTTTGTAACTGTAGATGCAGCCCTACTACAGTAGATGCACACTACTGCAGGTCTCCTATAGGGCGCAGGAACATTTGTCTCCTGAGAGAAATATTTTACCATTTGGTCTATATACGTAGTCTCCAAATTGTGGATCTCCAGATGTAGCAAAACTACAACTCCCAGCATGCCCAGACAGCCATTTGCTGGACTTTTTAATTTTAAATTTTAAATATTGCTACCACTAGAGGGAGCTCTGTACAAATTAACAAAAGAGAGAATGTAATAAAAATAACATGTAATTGACGTGTGCAGCTCAGGACGCTGGATACTTTACCGCTGAGATGGCTCCTATTGAATTGAAGTCAAAGAAAGGACCAATTAAAATGGATCAGGATGAACATCCACGACCCCAGACAACCCTGGAACAGATGGCAAAACTGCCCACGGTGTTCAAGAAGGATGGTGTGGTGACTGCAGGGAATGCATCGGTGAGAAGGAGCATGTTATTACTCTTTTGTTACTGCATAATAGTGTAATTTCCCAACCAGTGGGCCTCTGGCTGTTAAAAACTACAACTCCCAGCATGTCCAGACAGCCAATGGCTGTCTCGGCATGCTGGGAGTTGTAGTTTTGCAACAAAGAGACACACCTGTTGCGAAACACTTCTGCATAAGTTTATATTGTCATTAGGCTTCTGAGTGTGTGTGTGTGTGTGTGTATGTATATGTATATATATATATAATATTACAAGTACCAATACTTTCTTTCAAGTACTTACAGATACCAAGGCCTCCCCCCATTAAGTAGAAACCCCCAGTAGGTAGGGAATTCCTGCTTACAGGTAGAAACCCCCAGTAGGTAGCGAATCCCTCTATTCCCTAGAAAACACCAGTAGTTAGGTATGGAACTCCCCACCCCCTATTAGGTATAGTCCCTAGTAGGGTATCCCCCTATTAGATAAATGTCTACATTAGATAAAGCCCCCTCCAATAGAAAATAACGATCCCACTCACCTTCCCTCAGCTACCACTCTGAGGCCTTTACATCCTTTTGCTCTGAGTGGTGCAGGACCAGCCGCGTAATGAAATGACATCATCCGGTGCTGCACTGCTCCAGATAACAAAGAGAATGGTGAAGAGGCCTCAGCACAAGAGTGTAGGGAAGGTTAGAGTTTTTTTTTATTTTTTTATTTTTTGTTTTTTTAAATGGGTGGAACCTATTTGGGGGGGGAGAGAGACTGTCTTTGTCTACTTGCTGTGTGGGGTCCCTGTGATCTTCAGGAATTTGTTACATTTACTCTTACAAATGTCCAGTATCTGCACCGATACCATTTTCTGTATCAGGGCATCCCTCCAATAAATCCTTTTAAGAGCACAAAAAAATGATGCGGCATTGGACATGATTCGGGCGGCACCCAGAGTAGTGGACATGTAGCACTATTATCCAAATCTTATGGTGCTTGCGTACTTTTTCCTTGCAAGCATTGCATGTCTGTAAAAAGGAAATGTCACCCTGCAGGTTCTGTTTCTCCTTTGTGGAGACCCAGCTGATGTAGGGACATCATCTGGGTCTCCACAAAGGAGAATCAGAACCTGCAGGCTGACATTTCCTGTTTTCTTCAGCTCACTGTTCAGCTTTGCCGTATAGGTTGGTATATAATGGTCAGAGTCATGTCATTATCATTCGTGGAATGAGAGCTCTGTTGTATTTGCTGAAGACCTAGTAGGGTAGGATAGTAACAGTAGATACACAGATGAGGCTCTGTAGAGTACCCCCTTGTTACACACTGGTCTCTGTGGTCAGGACTGTACTGCAGAGTTCACATGTAGTAGTGTCCTATGCTCCTTGTGAGACATTAGAGCAATGTTCCCAATCCAGGGTGGCTCCAGGTGTTGCAAGACTACAGCTTCCATCATACCTGGGCAGCCGAAGGCTTGGAAACACAGCACTAGAGTTCCTCGCCTACTCTTGGAGCACGGGTCTGTCTCTGGTTTTCGCCTTATGTAAAGAGGAGTAGACTGGCATGATGGTAACTAGTGCTGGGCGGTATGACCAAAATGCATTTCACAGTATTTTTGTAAGTTATGGCATGATAGTAACTATCATGCGGTTCCACGGTATTTAACGGTATCCACCCCCCACGATGGGGAACCAATCCTATGTGACAAGTGGGCGCTGCTCCCCTAGTCCTGTGAGCCACCAGCGCTTTAAATGAATGCGTTGCGTGCCTCGGCGCTGTAAATTATTAAAGGTCATCTGTACTGATGAATTTTACATATTTCTGTGCCCGGGCTGCAAAAATAAACAAAATAAACTTTGCCTCGCCTTCCTATGTTCCCCCCGTTGCTCCGGTATCTGCCTCATGGTCCTCTGCTGCGATCCTCATGCTGCTTCCTGGGGACTGGAATGTCACAGAGCTGTCAGCGTATCACCGGCTGCAGCGGTGTGCCGCCTCGGCCGGGGATAGGCTGAGCGCACTGTCATGTAAGGAGCCGGCCCATGACAGTGCGCTCAGCCTATCAACGGCCGAGGCGGGACATCGCTGCATAGGAAGGTGAGTCAAAGTTTATTTTGTTTGTTTTTGCAGCCCGGGCACAGAAATATGTAAAATTCATCAGTACAGATGACCTTTAATAATTTCCAGCGCCGAGGCATGCAACGCATTCATTTAAAGTGCTGGCGGCTCACAGGAGGACGGGGGGGGGGGGGGTCGCAGCGCCTGCGAGTGACATATGATTAGTTCCCCGATGTGGGGACAGCCGCTGTGGCTGATAATTAATTTATTCTAAGAGGAGGGGAGAGTGTAGGGCCCGACCGGTATTGCGGTATAGGAAAAATGTATATCTTACAGAAAAAACATACTGGTATTCGGTATGAACCTGTATACCGCCCAGCACTAATAGTAACAATTCCTTCTTTTTCTTGTAGGGAATCTGTGATGGAGCTGGAGCTGTCATTCTAGCTAGTGAGGAAGCCACCACTAAACACAAGCTCACTCCACTGGCCAGGATTGTAGCCTACCATGCAAGCGGATGTGAACCCAAGATCATGGGCATTGGTAAGAAAATACTATGCTTCATAGGTAAAGCCTAAAAGCTATTGTTGTAGTACTTAACCTGTTAAGGATGCAGGGTGTACTGGTACGCCCCCATTCCTGAGTCCTTAAAGGGGTACTCCGGCCCTAATTAGGCATCGACCGATATCAATTTTTTTTTTTTTAGGGCCGATACGATCTGTGGAGGTTAGGGCTTATAACCGATAATTTATACCGATATTCCAGTATAAATTATCGGCTATTTATCCCCACGGCGACACCGCTGCAGATAATTGATTTAAAGGGGTAGTCCAGTGATGAAAAACTTATCCCCTATCCTAAGGATAGGGGATAAGTTTGAGATCGCGGGGGGTCCGACCGCTGGGGCCCCCTGCGATCTCTCTGTACGGGGCCCCGGCTCTCCGCCGAGATAGCGGGTGTCGACCCCCGCACGAAGCGGCGGCCGACACGCCCCCTCAATACATCTCTATGGCAGAGCCGGAGATTGCCGAAGGCAGCGCTTCGGCTCTGCCATAGAGTTGTATTGAGGGGGCGTGTCGGCCGCCGCCTCGTGCGGAGGTCGACACGCCCCCTTCCAGCGGGCTGTCGGGGCTCCGTACAGGAGATCGCGGGGGGCCCCAGGGGTCGGACCCCCCGCGATCTGCAACTTATCCCCTATCCTTAGGATAGGGGATAAGTTGCTCACCACTGAATCACCACTGGACTACTCCTTTAAAGCTGGCGCTTTAAATCAATGAACTGCAGCGGTTTTTGCGGTGCCAGAGACTGCTGCCGCCACCTGCTTCTCTCCCCCTGCCTGTCCTGGGGTCCTCCTGAGTCCTACCACCGCCCCCAGCACCGCCCCGGCCAGAGACCACCGCCTCCGCTGCCCCATTGCCTCCCCCATTCCCGGTTTTATAATTACCTGGGCCTGGGGTCCGTGCTTCTTCTGGCTCCGGCGGCATCCTCCTGAGCTGTCACTGTGTGCACTGACCGGGACAACGCGTTGAGGACGTCACTCGTCATTTTAGCAGTGCAGCGCACAGCGTAACACAGGATGCCGCAGGAGCCAGAAGTACCGGGAACAGGTAATTATAAAACCAGTAATGGGGGAGGCAATGGGGCGGTGGCGGTCTCTGGCCGGGGCGGTGCGGTGGGGGGATTATCGGCAAGGTAATTACCGATAACGTCCAAAATCGTGAATATTGGCTGATAATCGGTCGATCCCTAACCCTAATACATCTTATCCCCTATCCAAAGAATAGGGCATTAGATGTCTGATCACGGGGGTCCCACCGCTGGGGACCCCCGCAATCTGTCATTTTGCAACCACCTTTGCAATCTCTCTGCAGCGCTCGGGGCTCAGTGTGCAGCGTGACAACCACGGGGCCGGAGTATTGTGATGTCACGCCCCGCCCCCTCAATGCAAGTCTATGGGAGAGGGCATGACTGCTGTGTCCTTAGTCGTCACGCCCCCTCCCATAGACTAAGGACACAGCCGTCATGCCCTCTGCCATAGACTTGCATTGAGGGGGCGGGGCATGACGTCACACAGGGACGGAGTTATGACGTCACGTTTCTCCGGCTCTGTGGTAGTCATGCTGCACACTCGGAGCTTCCAGCGCTGCAGAAAGCTTGCAAAGGTGGGTGCGGAATGACAGATTGCGGGGGTCCCCAACTGCTGGACCCCCGCAATCAGACATCTTATCCAGGATAGGGGATAAGATGTATTAGGGCTGGAGTACCCCTTTAAGGACTCAGGGTGTACCTGTACGTCCTGAGTCCTGTTACCAGCGTTTAAAGCGTTGAATGCTTTAAACCTGTTGGGTCCCTACTGCTATCAGCAGCCAGGACCCAGGGTTAATGCCAGCATCACCGATCGGGCCGATTCCTGGCATTAAACCTTTAAACAAAGTTGATCGCGGCATCTAAAATGAAACCTGGAAGTATCCCGGCAGCTCAGCAGAGCTGATCAGGACAATCGCAACTAAATGTCCCGAACAGCTGAGAGGACAGCGGCAGGGTGCTTACCTCCCTTCTCTCTGTCCAATCTGTGTTCTATTGCTCCAAACAAAAACTAAAAAGTTAATGTGAATAAGCCCCTCCCCTAATAAAAGTTTTAATCACCCCCCCCCCATTTCCCATTTTTTTTTCAAATAAAATAATGTAATAAAAAATCATGTGTGGTACCGCCATGTGCGTAAATGTCAGAAATATTAAAATATAAGGTTAGCTAAGCCGCATGGTCGATGGCGTACACTTAAAAAAAAAAAATTAAAGAAAATTGTGCATTTTTGTTCACTTCAAATACCATAAAAATATTAATAAAAAGTGATCAAAAAGTCCCATCAAAACAAAGATGGTACCAATAAAAACTACAGACCACGGGGGAAAAAATGACCCTCATATAGCCCCGTATGTGGAAAAATAAGTTATAGGAGTCAGAAGATGACCATTTTAAAAAATACAAATTTTGGTGCATGTAGTTATAATTTTTTTTAAGTAATTAAAAAAAAAAACTACATAAATTGGCTATCCTTATAACCGTATAGACCCACAGAATAAAGATAATTTTTACCAAAAAGTGCATTGCATAGCAACGTAAACCCTATTATTTTTGGAAGGGGAGGAGGAAAACGAAAATGGGAAAATGTCCTTAACGGGTTAAAGGAGGACTCCGGATTAAACAAATTTATCCTCTATCCACAGGATAGGGGATATGAAAGTAGCTGAACACTGGAGGGTCCGACTGCTGGGGGGCCCCCGTGATCTCCGCAGCGGGACCTGGCTCTCAGTGAGGAGTGCGTTCTGCAGGGGGCACTCCTTCCATTCATTTCTAAGGGAGCGCCGAATATCCACAATGAATATAGCATGTTGAAAATCCTAAATTTCTGTAGGACATCCTAAAAAGAGCAAAGAAGATAAATACATTTTTTTATTTCTTGGTATGGCAATGAGCTGTCTGGGCATGCTGAGTTGTTGTTTTGCAACATCTGGTGGTCCACAGTTTGGAGACCACTGCAATAGTCTGTCCATTTATCTTGTATACAACCCATGGCATAAGGGGTCAATGTATCCTTTCATTGTGAATTCAAATAGAGAAAACAGACATGGTTGCACATCCACAACATGCACCTTGATCTAATGCTTCTCAGCAACATTTATTAAACTAACAGGCCGTTAGTGTACTTTATGATCATGAAGTGCAAACCCACTAGCCACGTCACAGCCACCTGTAAGTAGTGGGTCCCTAACATCCCTACCATAAAATGGCGCAGCACTGAACGGCGACCACCACCGCCCCAACACCAGTGCACACAGGTGGAACAACCCACTGGCAGAACAGCCCCAAAGCCACCTAAACCAGTCCCTGGGCTGCGCCTCCCCACAGACACTGTGCCAGGGCAGCAATAGATTCCACACAACACCGGACCAATGTGAGCAGATGTAAAAGCTCAGTGGTCGCCGGTCAGTGCTGCGCCATTTTATGCTAGGGACGTTAGGGACCCGCTACTTACAGGAGGCCGTGATGTGGCTAGCGGGCTTGCACTTCAGGATCATAAAGTACACTAACGACCTGTTAGTTTAATAAATGTTGCTGAGAAGCATTAGATCAAGGTGCATGTTGTGGATGTGTGACCATGTCTGTTTTCTCTATTTGTAACCTTTCATTGTAATGACATATTGTCCTGTTACAGTACGCTAAACTATTATGTAATTTTTTCCAGGTCCTGTCCCTGCCGTTACTGAAGCATTAAAGAAGGCCGGCCTGACCGTGAAGGACATGGATTTGGTGGAGGTAAAAGCTGGTTCAGATTTATTGGTCTATAGATAAATGCTGAAGACCAGCATAAAGAAGTTGTCCCAATATTAGAAGTCATCCCCTAGGAGAAAACCAGCTGATTTGTAGGGGTCCAACCACTGGGGACCCCAGCAAACACAAGAACAAAGGTTAATTGTGAATGGTGCGGCATATGCTTGGCCACTGCTCCTTCCGCTGTCTATGGGACTTGGGGACATTGCAGAGTTGAACGCTTGGCAATGTCCCCAAGTCCCATAGAGAATGAATGGAGCAGCTGTCGCACGTGCGTCATGTCAACTGCTGGGGATTTCACCCAAATAATTGTTCACGGATTTTGGAAGATAGAGTTGATTCTACCAGTACCACAAATTTACCGTAAAAATAGGCAAATCGCAGTAAAACTTTGACAGCGGTTTCAGTCATTTGCAGTAAAACTCATTAAAAACTCATGTGGTAATTTAGTTGTTGTACCGCTAATTAGCCGTGACGTGTGAAGAGAGCCTTAAAATACTGGTAATTTTCCATTAACAGGTGAATGAGGCTTTTGCTGCTCAGTACTTATCAGTGGAGAAAGCCTTAGGCCTGGACCGTACGAAGACAAACGTCAATGGTGGCGCCATCGCCCTAGGACACCCCCTGGCCGCCTCCGGATCCCGAATCATCGCTCATCTGACTCATGAGCTCAGGTACGTTTCATCAGATTAATCTCTAAAAGTCACTTTAGAATGATGGCTATAATCTTTTATTTTTATCTAATCCTCAGACGTCGCGGTGGTAAATACGCAGTGGGATCGGCCTGTATCGGCGGAGGTCAGGGTATCGCTATCGTCCTGGAGAATCTTGCATAACTTCTGCACCGCTGCCCTGAATGAACAGTGTGAATGATCTAATATGAGAACTATTCTAGAATAATACATCCCTGACGTGCCTGGTGATCGAGCCATATATCAAGCTAAAATCCTATAGGACTAGACCGTCAGCTCCTTTCTTTACTCTCTGCGCCCCAGTAATACAACCTGTGCCCAGTAATACAGTTTACCTATCGGTATGCGCTTCCTGGAGCCTGCAGAGCTGTACTTCAGTGTATTTTCATTTTGTAACTCTAGGTGTCGCTGTTTGTAAAGGGAAATGCAGGCAAATGAGCACAGTGCTATCCTGCTGCAACTACAACCCCCAGCAGGCTTGTATACACCAGCGTGCGTTTGCTGCATATGTATTTATTTGAATGTTTGAGTTATTTAGTTAAAAGCAAATTTTCTGAAATATGATGGACAATGGGGGAGATTTATCAAAGCCTGTCCAGAGAAAAAGTTGCTGAGTTGCCCATAGCAACCAATCAGATCGCTTCTTTAATTTTTAACAAGTCCTCCGCAAAATGAAAGAAGCAATCTAATGGGCAACTCAACTTTTTCTCTGGACAGGTTTTGATAAATCTCCCCCCAATGTTGCTTTATTCCCTGGTGCCTTTGCTAAAGTTTTGACCATACTTCTGTACCATGGCAGAGGCGATAAAGGAATTTGGGTACTGTGGGGGGGGGGTCTTGTCATTTTATTTTTATTTTTTTATTTTTTTAGTGCCTAAAAGGCATAAAATTGCAGCTCCCTACAGTTTCCAGTAGTTTCGGCTTCCTCCTGAACACCTCACAAGGAATGACAGACAGCCTTCTGATCCTTCTTAGACCCTATATGCCAGTGTTTGCAACTAGGGTGCCTCCAGCTGTTGCAAAACTACAACTCCCAGCATGCCCGGACACCCTTCGGCTGTCCGGGCATGCTGGGAATTGTAGTTTTGCAACAGCTGGAGGCACCCTAGTTGGGAAACACTGCGTTATGCTGTAGCAATGTTCAGCGTCTTCATCTTGCCATCTGTGTTACACACCATGTACTTGTTACGTGGTCCTATTCAGATTTTGTTGGTCTCTGGTCTCCACCTTGTGGCGCTCATCTGTTGCAAAGCAGCAGCCTCAGGGCATACTGGGAGTTGTAGTTTTGCATTCACTAGAGACAAGAGATGGGGATCGCTATATTAGGTGCACATATGCAGGTTTTGTAATATCAGGAATGTAAAGAATTTTACATGACCACAATACGTAAGGGCTTCTCTACTGACTCAGTGCCTTCATAGAGGACAATAGAATAAAAATGGTATTTAAAAGTAAATAAGACTTCATCACTTTGTTTGTACGCATGGAATAATTATTGGTTGCTGTATGTGTGGAGACAGGGGGGTGCAACATACACTTCTCAATTCGTGACGCCAGGGCACCGTTAGCCTATACATGGTCCGAGGTGGAGACAGCTTCTCCTGGGCCAGGCACGGGGGGTGGGGGTGTGTAAGAAACACACGGACATCAGTTACGGATAACTCTTTACTGAGCAGGTGTAGATGGTATTACACACAGTATGGAGCAGAGTAGAAGGGATGCAGTGTAACCCTTGGGAACCCTGTTTCCTTGCTAGGGCTTATGGTGTTTTTCACCCACTAGAATTATACAGACTTGAAGATATCCCACGCTGACTAGGGTTCTGACAAGGTCCTATTACTAACACCGCCAGGGTATGACTTAGCGCTGTACAGGGGAACACTTGCAGAATGGCAGGGCTGACTTGAGAAGATATTTTCCTTGGGCTTTTCTTCGGATTCACCACACACAGTTTCCACCTCCTTTCCACACTGGACTCGGCACACACTAAAATGGGGCAACTCCTCACCCCTACACTATATACAGGAGAATTTGGGGTTCTCACTGGGCAGACAGGGTTACCTGGTTACTATTGCATCTCCTCTTAAAAGGTACAGTAAATAACAATGCATTATTTATCATGTACATGCACTTTATTATATCCACTGTAACAGTGGGCCCAACACGAGCAGCAGACATGCCCAACACAAGAGCAGCAGACATGCCCAACACAAGAGCAGCAGACATGCCCAACACAAGAGCAGCAGACATGCCCAACACAAGAGCAGCAGACATGCCCAACACAAGAGCAGCAGACATGCCCAACACAAGAGCAGCAGACATGCCCAACACAAGAGCAGCAGACATGCCCGAGAAGAGCAGCAGACATGCCCAACACAAGAGCAGCAGACATGCCCGAGAAGAGCAGCAGACATGCCCAACACAAGAGCAGCAGACATGCCCAACACAAGAGCAGCAGACATGCCTGAGAAGATCCGCAGCCCACAGGACAGCCTTTGGTGTTCAGGAATCTACACTGATATATGCTGTATTTTGGGGTTATACTAAAGCAAATTTAACTACGGACAAATTTGAGGTATTAGGTTGGGTCCTTCTTTTAGGACATGTGGGGTGAGATTTATCAAAACCTGTGCAAAGGAAAAGTAGCCCAGTTGCCCATAGCAACCAATCAGATCGCTTCTTTCATTTTGCAGAGCCCTTGTTAAAAATGAAAGGAAATCATCTGATTGGTTGCCATGGGCAACTTTTCCTCTGCACAGGTTTTTGATAAATCTCCCCCATGGAAGCTGACCATATTGGCTTCCATCCAGGGGTCAAGTCCTGGGGGAAAAAGTGTGGGAACTCACCCAAGATGGCAATGGTAACGGGGGAAACTTATTAAAACCTGCAACCAATCAGATCACTTTTTTCATTTTTGAAATGG
The DNA here is from genome assembly GCF_029499605.1 of Hyla sarda. Classification (NCBI taxonomy): domain Eukaryota; kingdom Metazoa; phylum Chordata; class Amphibia; order Anura; family Hylidae; genus Hyla; species Hyla sarda. Next base: position 573,423,837 of record NC_079189.1, on the reverse strand, counting down.
CCTCTGAAAAAAACTTTTCCTCTGGATATGTTTTGATAAATCTCCCCCATCGGGTGTTCCTGCTGTGGAAAAAGTGCAGGAATGCAGTTCTCTTTCGTTCCTACAGGACTTGATCCCTGCTTTGGGACTTTTAGTACTATACAGGTGTCACTGGTGGTTATGTCAACAGTGCTATGAATATTGTTGCAGTCCCATATAAAGCCCCATCTCACACAATGGAGATTCTGTGTGCTGGTGACTGAAATTGGGCGGGCTACCCTTGGGGTTGTGGGTGCAGGATAACCAGACACAGGTAGGCGAGAAGTATAACACAATGGGGAAGATTTATCAAAACCTGTCCAGAGGAAAAGTTGCCCATAGCAACCAATCAGATCGCTTCTTTCATTTTTAACAAGGCATCTGCAAAATGAAAGAAGCGATCTGGTTGCTATGGGCAACTTTCCTCTGGGCAGAGTGTCTAGAGAAGTAGTGGAGGTTCCTCACTTCTGTCATTTAAAGCAACCAGGGAAATGTTCAGCAGAGGTCTATGCAGACGTCTCTGCAATTCGGGTTTGTATAAAACCTTTTTTATTTTTTATTTGTATTTTTTTTTAATGCCTGTGTTGCTGGAGTGTGGAGAGAATGGTGGGCCCCACTCCATCCTGACAGTCCGGGTTTTGGGCTGTCAGGTAATCACTCCTCAGGTGTGCTGGCCTGATATAAGGCTGAGAATGCAGACACAGCTCTCTCAGCCTGGGAACAGGTTAGACTGGGTTCCCACTAAGTTTTTCCCCCATACTTTCTATGCGCTCCCGTATCCAATTCATTTCAATGAGCCGGCCGCAGTGAAACGTTCAGTCCAGTCGGCTCATTTTTGCCCCGTATGCGCGTTTTCCCCGCACCTAAAACCGTGGTCGACCACGGTTTTAGGTCCGGTTGTAAAAGCGCATACGGTGCAAAAATGAGCCGACTCGACTGAGCGTTTCACTGCGGTCGGCTCATTGAAATGAATTGGATACGGGAGCGCATAGAAAGGCATATGGGAGTGCAAGTTTTTAGCTCTCCCCTTCTCTATGCTCTCCTGTATGGGGGAAAACGTAGTGGGAACCCAGCCTAATCTGCATGGAGCCTGTGAGAGCATTTCAAGTGGAATGGACTTTGCTATTTTGTTTGGTGCCCGGTATTAGGCCGGCACTTGGTTAGTGAGGTTTCCTGTTGTTTAGTTAGAGCTGGACAGGCTTAGGATTTAGTTTTTTGTATTTTATGTTCTGTACCTCAACCTGACAATAAATCTGGCTGAGGTCAGTTAAACGAATTCTCTGCTTTTTGGACTGCAATTTCTATGGTGAGTTCTGCTAAACTTTGCCTGTCTACCCAGGAGACGACATTCCCATTACCTAATCCTTTACAAGTGGTGGAGGATGTGGGCAACAGAAATTCTGGTGTAAGAAAAATAAAAATGATGCAATAATAATGCAAGGTGTTGCAAAACTATAACTCCCAGCTATGGGAGACACCATAGGATAAGATGGTTAATAAGCAGGGCTCAAGTCCTGCAGGAACGCACAGGAACGGCGTTCCTTTGCTTTTTGCAGAGCAGGAACACTGTCCCTGTTACATTAGTCCTGCAGGACCGACCTCTGTTCTTACCCGCCCTGGTAAGTGAGGGCCAGTCTCCTCCCCTGGTCCGGACTGCTAGATGCTGGAGATGTAGGACCTGCGATGATGTCACCATCAAATGTTGGGGGTGGAGCTTAGCTGTGGAGGAGAGGAGAGATTGTGGCTGAAGGACCTGTGTGATGCTCTGGAGGAGGCGGGGCTGAGGAGAGGTCACATGTCACTCCAGTTAGGTAATTACATGGAAGGAGATTTGTTACAGTGTGTCATCCCAGTAGTAAGAACATTCCATAAGGAGGAGGTGTTTGTTACATTGTGTCACCCCAGTAATAAGGACATTATATGAGGAGAAGGTTTGTTAGTGTGTCACCCCAGTAGTAAGGTGATTACATGAGGAGGAGGTTTGTTACAGTGTGTCACCACAGTAGTAAGGAGATTACATGAAGAGGAGGTTTTTTTTTTTACTACTGGGGTGACACACTGTAACAAACTCCCTCCTAATGTAATCTCCTTACAGTGTGTCACCCCAGTAGTAAGGAGATTACATGAGAAGGGGGTTTGTTACAGTGTGTCACCCCAGTAGTAAGGAGATTACATGAGGAGGGGGTTTGTTACAGTGTCACCCCAGTAGTAAGGAGATTACATGAGGAGGGGGTTTGTTACAGTGTGTCACCCCGGTAATAAGGAGATTACACGAGGAGGAGGTTTGTTACAGTGTCACCCCAGTAGTAAGGAGATTACATGAGGAGGAGGTTTGTTACAGTGTCACCCCAGTAGTAAGGAGATTACATGAGGAGGAGGTTTGTTACAGTGTGTCACCCCAGTAGTAAGGAGATTACATGAGGAGGGTGTTTGTTACAGTGTGTCACCCCAGTAGTAAGGAGATTACTTGAGGAGGGGGTTTGTTACAGTGTGTCACCCCAGTAGTAAGGAGATTACATGAGGAGGGTGTTTGTTACAGTGTGTCACCCCAGTAGTAAGGAGATTACTTGAGGAGGGTGTTTGTTACAGTGTGTCACCCCAGTAGTAAGGAGATTACTTGAGGAGGAGGTTTGTTACAGTGTGTCACCCCAGTAGTAAGGAGATTACTTGAGGATGGCTACTAGTTCCTGCCTTTAGATCCACGGATGTTGACCAGAGCAGAACACGTCTCATATTTTCTGCACGACTGATGCAGTTACACAAGTTGCATTGGATCTTAAGATACACATGGATGAATTAGAAGAGGCTCTTATAACCGAATCTAAGATCTGGTGGGATGTCTCTACATTAAAGGTATGCAGACCACAATATGATCCCACGTGGCCTCCCTATCCACAAGTTTCCTTCCACCATCTTTTCAGAGAAATTCAAAGCTGATTGGGAACATCTGTTGGCCGACTCCTCCGTGAGGTTCATGAAACTTATTATCGCCTATGAGGAGGAGGAGGAGGAGGAGGAGGCACTAACACAAATAAAAACCGAGATAGAAACCCTGCAATCTAGCCTTATTCCCTATGAACAGCATACGTCTCTTTCAGACAAATCAAGTACCTACTGTCAAGCTCAAGTTATATCAGTAGCACAGTGGCCTGTAAATTATTACCATAACTACAAGTCCAAGCAAGCCTGCGAGGTTTCCTGTGTCCCAGTTACCTCTGTGGAAACTGCTTTACTGTAAAGACTGTTTCCTGCATATTACAAGTAAAAGTTCCAGTTACTTCAAAACCCTTGCTGTGGACATTCCTTCATTGCATGCAGTTTTGGGCTGGTTGTTGGCGGTCCCTATACCGAAACAACCACATCCTGGCGTCCCGAACACTAAGGGGTTAACAACATCTTGCCCCCAGGGGTTAATTCAGTCAGATCCTGCTACCTACACTGCAACACCCTGTGGTCACCACACTCTGCTCTTTTAAAAAATAACTTTTTGTTTTCATCTTCTGACCCCTAGAACTATTATTTTTCCGCATATGGGGTTGTCTGATGAGGGCTCATTTTTTGCGCTGTGATCTGTAGTTTTTATCAGTACACTTTTTGTTTTTGTGGTGACGGGGTGTGTGGTGCAGGGCAGATGTTGTTACCCTAGGGGCAGATGGCATTAACCCCTTGTATTCGTGATGCCAGGGCGTGGTTTAGCCTATAACCAGCTGAAGGTATACCGCTGGATCATGGGCTAGGCACGGGGGCAATAATGACTCCAACACCAAGTTACGGATAACAGTAGCTTTACTGAGGGTAGACAGATGGTAAAGTCTATATAGTTCAGCCAGGGCCCAAGGAGGTGACCAGTGATGCAGAAAACTTAAGGGCTTGCTGGGACTTGTAGTAGGACTGGACAATTGAACGCAGACCACACTGACTTGACAGATGACAGGGACTGACTTGACTCATAAAGCTGTGACTTTATCTTACTTGACTTGATGGTGGCTGCAGGACTGGACTTTGAGGTCTCCAACACTCTGGACACACACACTAGGCGACTGCACTGGACCTCAGCTTAGCAGAAGAGCAGAGCTCAAAGAGAGAGAAGCTCCACCCAGGGCTTATATGGGGGAGACTAGCAGGGAGCCCATAGGTCACTCTTGGGATCACCTGGTCACTGGTACCTCCTGGGTAACAATCACATGACATATCACATGGTATAACTCTTACAGCAACATTACATTTTATAACACTTTACATCAGGGGTCCTCAAACTTTTTAAACAGGGGGCCAGTTCACTGTCCCTCAGACCGTCGGAGGGCTGGACTATAGTTTAAAAAAAAAAAAAAAAAAAACTATGAACACATTCCTATGCACACTGCATATATCTTATTTTGAAGTGAAGAAACAAAACAGGAACAAATACAATATGTAAAATGAAGAACAAGTAAAGTTAAATCAACAAACTTACCAGTATTTCAATGGGAACTATAGGCCTGCTTTTGGCTAATGAGATGGTGAATGGCCGGTTCCATATTTGTCACTGCTAGTCGTAACAAGTGATGCAAGTGTGCATCAGATAGTCTAGATCTGGTTGGAGACTGGTGGATCAATGCAGTCTGATTGGTGGAACTCCGCTTTTACCCCAGACTCACACTTGTGCAGGTGCCCTTTCACAGAGGGGCCTACCCAAACTATATAGGGGGCTCCATATAATTTGGGTAGGACTCTCTGTTAATAGTTGCCCCAATAGTTGTGGTAGGCAAAACACTCTGTGCCCTTCACATATATCAATAATGCCCCATCCTGTGCCCCACATATAATAATAATTATATCCTGTGCCCCCCCACATAGTAATAAAGTCCGTCCTGTTCCCCTCACATAATAATGCCCTTTGTCCTGTGCTCCTAACATATAATGCACCCTGTATATTGAGGGGCACATGAGGGGGCAATATATATGTGAGGGGCACAGCACAGGGGGGGCATTATAGTGAGAGGCACATGACAAGGGGCCCTCTTGTCATGTGTCCCTCACATATAATGCCCCCCTGTCATGTTTCTCTCACATTAATGTCCCCTTTTATGTGCCTCTCTCTCTCCTCCTCTCTCTCTCCCTCTCTCCCCCTCTCTCTTCCCCTCTCTCTTTCTGTTTTTCTTTCTCTCTCTCTCTCTCTCTTTCTCTCACTCTATTAATCTCTCTCTTTTTCTTGCTCTCTATCTCGCTCTCTTTCTCTCTCTCTCTCCTTCTCTCTCTCTCTCTCTCTCTCCTTCTCTATCTCTCCTTCTCTATCTCTCCTTCTCTCTCTCTCCTTCTCTCTCTCTCTCTCTCCTTCTCTCTCTCTCTCTCTCTCTCTCTCTCTCTCTCTCTCTCTCTCTCTCTCTCTCTCTCTCTCTCTCTCTTTCTCTCCTTCTCCTTCTCTCTCTCTTTCTCTCTCTCCCCCCTCCCGTAGGATCTTAGCAAAAGAAAGACTTAGCTAGCCCGGCCTACAGCTTACTTGCAAAAAGAAACAGCGGTCGGCACTATTTGTCTTGTGTTTGAAGCTTGGCTACTGTTGCGAGTTCATTCCTTGGGATACAAAGGAAGCTTGCGGAGGTGCTCGATCTCATAGGATATTCAAATAATGTAGCGCCTACATGGATATGTTCGGACAGGTTCGTGTCTTAGCCGGCGTCCGAACAGAACCATGTAGGCGCTGTTTTACTGCACCCTATAATAAAGTACAAGCACCAGAAGCGGTGAGTGAACTCTCTTCATTTCCTTTACCTCTATTGCCGGCCTACAGCTTAGTTGAACTGTGCGAGCTGTGACGTCAAATGTCTTCGGCGGGCCGCATGTGGCCCGCTGGCCGTAGTTTGGTATAACATATTTACAATGGGGAAACAAGTGCAGGGGGCCTTGGGGACACTGAAGGATGCTGCCTGACAGGACAGTAGGAGCACGGGGTAACACCTCCCGTACTGGGCCACCATCTTAACATATTCTACTTTAACATAGAGTTAAATTTTAGTTGTTACTTCTCCGAAGGCAGTTGGTTACCCCTTAAGGGAGCTGTTTTATTTTATTTTTTTCATTTTTTCTTTCTCTCCTAAAAATCATAACTCTTTAAATTTTGCACCTACAGACCCATATAGGGACTTGTTTTTTTGTGCCACCAATTGTAATTTGTAACTACATAGATCATTTCACCACAAAATCTACAGCAAAATAAAAAAATATGTATGGTGCAAAAGTTGAAGGGAAAAAAAAAAGCCATTTGGAAATTTTGGGGGCTTCCGTTACCACGCAGTGCACTTTTTGGTAAAAATGACACCTTATCTTTGTTATGTACCGTATTTATCGGCGTATAACACACACTTTTTAGGCTAAAATTTTTAGCCTAAAGTCTATGTGCATGTTATACGCCGATACACCCCCAGGAAAGGCAGGGGGAGAGAGGCCGTCGCTGCCCGCTTCTCTCCCCCTGCCTTTCCTGGGGTCTAGAGCCCTGCTGCCGGCCCTTCTCTCCCCCTAGCTATCGGCGCCGCTGCCCGTTCTGTCCCCCTGACTATCGGTGCCGGCGCCCCACTGCCGGCGCCAATAGCCATTGGGAGAGAAGGGGCAGCGGCACCCATTGCCGGCGCCGCTGCCCCCGTTGCCTCCCCCATCCCCGGTGGCATAATTACCTGGGTCGGGTCCGCGCTGCTGCAGGCCTCCGGCGTGCGTCCCCTGCATCGTTGCTATGCACGGCGCGGCGCACTGACGCCATGCGCCGCACCGTGCAGCGCATAGCAACGACGCAGGGGACGCGTGCCGGAGGCCTGCAGCAGCGCAGACCCGACCCAGGTAATTATGCCACCGGGGATGGGGGGAGGCAACGGGGCAGCGGCGCCGGCAATGGGTGCCGCTGCCCCTTCTCTCTCCCTGGCTGTCGGCGCCGCTTCTCTCCCCCTGGCTATCGGCGCCGGCAATGGGGCGCCGGCAATGGGGCGCCGGCACCTATAGTCAGGGGGACAGAACGGGCAGCGGCGCCGATAGCCAGGGGGAGAGAAGGGCCGGCAGCAGGGCTCTAGACCCCAGGAAAGGCAGGGGGAGAGAAGCGGGCAGCGACGGCCTCTCTCCCCCTGCCTTTCCTGGGGGTGTATCGGGGTATACACGCGCACACACGCACCCTCATTTTACCATGGATATTAGGGTAAAAAACTTTTTTTTACCCAAATATCCTTGGTAAAATGAGGGTGCGTGTTATAGGCCGGTGCGTGGTATACCCCGAAAAATACGGTATGTTTAAAATGATACCCGAATTATGAAGGTTTTGTTTTATTTTACCACTTTAAAAACATTACACCTTTTTGTTTTCATCTTCTGACCCCTAGAACTATTATATTTTTTCTGCATACGGGGCTATATGAGGGTCATTTTTTTTGCGCCGAGATTTGTAGTTTTTATCGGTACCATTTTTGTTTTTGTGGTGTCCCGGTACCGTATTACATACAGTATCTTGGTATGGGTCCCCAAAGTCAGAGTTCCTAGGAACCGTGGGGTCCTCAGGTTTAGTCTTCCCCTATTCACCCCTTAGATAACTAATATATTGCACAATTAAATGTAAATAAATGTATATAGAAAGTGTACTTACCTTGCGCTAGTGTCGCAGGACCTGCGGGTCACATGATGAGGCTTTAGTCTCTGTGGTTAATGCAAAGGACCTTTGGAGGTTCATAGGCCATGTGATACCCACAATACTTTGTGAGGCTGATTGACAGATGGCGTGGACCAATCCTAAAACAGCCAGCCTCTGCCCATATAAGGGAGCTGCGGCCATTATTCTCTCTCTTGGGTTGCTGTCACTGAATGAGGTAGGACCTCCGCAACTTACAACGACAATTACTAGGCCAAAGCCTTGCGGCCATGGCTGAATTACACAGTGAGTTCTTATAAATTCTCCGTAATTACTGGCAAGGACCCTGGGCCTAAACTTAACCCCCATCTCCAGCGGATCTGCGCATACTAAATTCCTACAAGCTAAAGAACTTACTCAAAGTCCCAACCAACGGTCAATCTCAGCCAAAATCTTCAGTAAAAGTTGATGCAAGTTTTCAGCGAAGCTCTGGTTGTGGACAATACTTTATTCTGCAAACACCTATCATCCTTGGGAAGGGTGGCGATAGGCCAAGACACACAACATTTAACCCTCACCCTGGCGTCACGACTGACAAGGGTTAATAACATCCTTTATAACCCGAACAGCAACATCCCGACCACCATTCACACCCCAAGGCGACCACCACCAAGGGGATTAAGATGGAGAAGGAATAATAGCACAAGGGGATTAAGATGGAGGGGAAATAATAGCACAAGGGGATTAAGATGGAGGAGGGAATAATAACACAAGGGGATTAAGATGAGGAAGAATAATAGCACAAGGGGATAAAGATGGAGAAGGAATAATAACACAAGGGGATTAAGATGGAGGAGGAATAATAACAAGGGGATTAAGATGGAGGAGGAATAATAACACAAGGGGATAAAGATGGAGGAGGAATAATAACAAGGGGATTAAGATGGAGGAGGAATAATAACACAAGGGGATAAAGATGGAGGAGGGATAATAACACAAGGGGATTAAGATGGATGAGGAATAATAACAAGGGGATAAAGATGGAGGAGGAATAATAACACAAGGGGATTAAGATGGAGGAGGAATAATAACACAAGGGGATTAAGATGGAGGAGGAATAATAACACAAGGGGATTAAGATGGATGAGGGAGTAATAGCACAATGGGATTAAAATGGAGGAGGGAATAACAGCACAAGGGGATTAAGATGGAGGAGGAATAATAACAAAGGGATTAAGATGGAGGAGGGAATAATAGCACAAGGGGATGAAGATGGAGGAGGAATAATAACAAAGGGATTAAGATGGAGGAGGGAATAATAGCACAAGGGGATTAAAATGGAGGGGAAATAATGGTACAAGGAGGATTAAGATGGAGGAGGAATAATAACACAGGGGGATTAAGTATGGAACAGAAATTATTAACCACACCTCAAAGATCTCACCATACTAGATGGTACACAATGATATTGATGAAAATAGAATTGTTTGAAAAAATGCTGAATTTTATTACAATGTGACTAAATATAAAATTATAATAAGTACATTAATAAAATATACATAAAAAAACAATAAAAGCACCAAAATTTATTTTTTACTAATATAGATTTCTACCACTGGGCCCTAGTGATAGATAGTATGATGAATTATTCTGCAATAGTTGCTATATGATATCGGCATTAGAATAGTTAATCTCAAAGAAAGTCCATTAATAATATTAAGGCAGATGGTAAATGTCCATTACTTTGAATGATTTTAACCTGTTCAGGATGCCGGGCGTATGCATACACCCTGCATCCCGAGTCCTTAAGGACGTCGGGCTTTTGCAGACGCCCGTGAGAATTCCGGTCCCTGCCGCTAGCCGGTTGGGGACCGGGATGCCTGCTGAAATCATTCAGCAGGCATCCCAGCACATCGCCCAGGGGGGTCCTGAGACCCCGCCCCCCCCCCCCCCCATGTCGGCGATCGCAGAAAATCGCATGTCAGTTCAGACATGCGATTTTCTGCTATTCCGGGCTGATCGGGTCTCTGGTGACCCGATCACCCGGAAAATATCGATGATCGGAGCTGTTAGGGACAGCCCCGATCATCCTGAGGGCTAGGAATGAGGTTGCAGTTCTGCGATCTCATCCTATCCCCTGCCATTGGTCAGAACTGATTCTGACCAATGGCAGAGCAGGACAGTGGGTTGCCATGGCAACCCCCCGTTCTGCCCATCCCTGGATGTCAAGGGGAACATGGACAGAAGATGGAGGCCGGTACCTGGAGGAGAAGATGCCTGGGGACCCCCCGATCTTCGCTGGAGACTGCTGGATCCTGGCTCAAGTAGGGAAACTAGAAACTAGGGTGGGGGGCTTGAAAGTGAAAGTAAAGTGATCTTTACTGTGGCAACCACTAGGAAGGCCAAACTGCAACTCCCAGCATGCCTGGACATATTGTATTTGTGAATAAAAATAAAATTTATTGGGAATATCCATTTTCCTTACAAGTAGAGAGCTTCAAAGTTAGAAAAATGCTAAATTTTCTAAATTTTCATGAAATTTTGGGATTTTTCACCAAAAAAGGATGCAAGTAACGCCGAAAATTTACCACTAAAATAAAGTAGAATATGTCACGAAAAAACTATCTCAGAATCAGAATATTCGGTAAATGCGTTTTCGAGTTATTAATTCGTAAAGCAACGGTGGTCAGTATTGCGAAAAAGGGCTCAGTACTTAAGGTGAAAAAGGGCTGCGTCTTTAAGGGGTTAAATAGATTGTAAAGTTCTTATAAGTATAAAACACCCATGTGGACACGCTGTTGCTGTATTGTTACAATGCTGATACACTCACCAGTGTGATCACGTTCTGCGACGGACCTGATGGATGTAGCATGAATAGCTAGACACTGGGAGATTTGCTCACGGAGACAGCTGATGTTGCGCTGTGCTGACTTAGAGGAACGCCGGCAGAAGTTGTCACGCTGGCAGAGGTGTCACGCTGCAGCTCTGTCTGGAGCAGGGAGTTTGTTAGATTAGGGTTCTTGGAGGAGCACGATGGACACAGTTCTGGCTGAAACTATGGAGGATGAAAGGATTCGCGGTCTCACTTGTGGCGGGTGACGTCAGCAGCTGTAGCAAGCCCTGACTGCAGGTAAGTCCTGGATATTTCAGATGGATATTTGGGCTTTCTTAATAATGCTGTTGCTGCTGTATAAACGATGTATCTAGACGCGTTTCAGGGTACTCAATATATCTGTACGACCCCTTCCTCAGTAGATAGTAGTGCAGGGTGTGATATTAGCAATATAGTAGCACTCTTGTGTCGGTGCAAAGAAGCCTACGAATAGCGAACAGTTCCACAATGCAAGTACTGGAGAAAAGAATAGGCTGCACTCACCACAATATTTGTTTTGTGCTTTATTCCAACGGAATCATGGGGTACATACAGCGGGTGCGTTCATGACGAGCGACATATGTTTCACACTTTTTTTTATAGTGGCCGAGTTCTTGAAGGTCTTGTGTTAGTGTGCTATGCTGTTACGGCATAGGCACCTTGGGGTGCCACATTTGTACACTCCACTATCAGCGCTATGACTCTGTAAGGCTACTTTACTTTCACACTGCCGTTACTCCCCGTCATGAACGGCCTAGAAAGTCCCTTTTTTTTTTTACTTTAACGGCTTGACTAGGGGATATTATAGCTGCTGTAACCTACCTCCCACCAACCTCATTGTCCCCATAACAACCCCTTACCTTAAACACGACAGACACAATGTTGGTGGTAACAAGGCCACAGCAGCCCCTTTATTAAATAACACAATTAAAACGTTGTAATGCAACTATAGTATGAACATCATACATAAACATTGTATAAACATCCTTAAACATAATTTAACATAAGTTAACATGTCCCTAATACATGAGGAGGAGGACCTGAAGGCACTGTTACCGAGCCCAAACTAGAATGGGGCCTCCCTTACTCCTAGCCGTGAGCACCTGCACAGGAGCACCGTTTTGTGAGGCCGCCCGACCATCCTGGGACCCATGTCCCCTTGAAGAATTTCTCCATCGGGCTGGGAACCGCTCCCAGCCCACCTCCACACTGTATCCCATCACCTCCATGCCATCCACATGTACCTCCAGGTCTCTCTCCTGCCACCGCCACAACGGCGACAAGTGACACCTCACTAGTCACCGTTCCTCCACAAACTAAGGGCTCTTTCCACTACCTCTCGAATCTCCAAAATCCATAGATCCATTCCCAAAACATTGAGGTGGACCCCATCCTCAGCCATGAACTCCAAAGGGCCCCCCTCCAATTCCCAATGTCGCACCACCAGTCCCCCATTCCGGGCCACGAATTTGCTAACAACTTTATTAACCTTAATCCGAGCCCTATTTAATCCCTTAAGGACACATGACGTTCTCATACGTCTCCATTTACGAGTCCTTAAGGACACATGACGTATGAGAACGTCATGTGTTTTACCGGCCCCCCGCAACCATCTGGAGCGGAGCCGGTCCCCGATGCCTGCTGAAATCGTTCAGCAGGCATCGGGGCATATCGCCCAGGGGGGTCATTATGACCCCCCATGTCGGCGATGGCAGCAGATCGCTGGACAATTCAGTCCAGCGATCTGCGGCGGATTCCGGGTCAATCGGGTCTCCAGTGACCCGGTGACCCGGAATTATTGGCTGATCAGCCAGAGGCAGCAGGGGTGAGGTGGCACTTGTGCCACCTCACGATCGCCCTGATTCGTCGGCCGGATTACCGGCCGACCAATCAGGGCGCCTGCTGCGGGTGTCACTCCCGCAACCCGCTCCGTCCCTCTTCCGGAGGACGTGAGCGGGTGCGGGACGTGCACCCCGGGTGCTGGGGACCCCGATCCCCGGGGCCCTTGTTGGGATCGGGGCCCCAGGAGCAGCGGCGGCGGAGACGACGAGGGACTGACCTGTGCGGCGAGGATCGTTGGAGGTGAGTGACAGCCTCCTGCTGTTGCTTAGCAACAGCTCCCAGCATGCAAAAAGGGCATGCTGGGAGCTGTAGTTATGCAACAGCAGGAGGCAGACCACCACAACTCCCAGCATGCCCTTATGGGCATGCTGGGACTTGTAGTTTTGCAACAGCTGGAGGCACATTCTTTCTATGGAAAAGTGTACCTTCAGCTGTTGTGTAACTACAACTCCCAGCTTGCACAATCAGCTAAAGTGCATGCTGGGAGTTGTAGTGGTGCATCTGGTGGTTGCATAACTACAACTCCCAGCATGCCCGTTGGCTGTCGGTGACTGCTGAGAGTTGTAGTTTTGCAACAGCTGAAGGCACACTGAGTTAAGTAGCAAACCAGTGTGTCTCCAGCTGTTGCATAACTACAATCCCCAGCATCCCCAGCCAAAGTAGTATGCCTCCAGCTGTTGCATAACTACAAGACCCAGCATGCCCTTCCGCTGTCCGTACATGCTGGGGGTTGTAGCTTTTGCAACAGCTGAAGGCACACTGGTTGCAAAACACTGAGTTTGTTACCAAACTCGGTGTTTCACAACCAGTGTGCCTCCAGCTGTTGCAAAACTACAACTCCCAGCATGCACTGATAGACCGTACATGCTGGGAGTTGTAGTTTTGCAACAGCTGGATGTTCCCCCCCCCAATGTGAACGTACAGGGTACACTCACATGGGCGGAGGATTACAGTAAGTATCCGGCTGCAAGTTTGAGGTGCGGCAGAAATTTCTGCCGCAGCTCAAACTGCCAGCGAGAAACTACTGTGAACCCCCCACCCGTGTGACTGTACCCTAAAAACACTACACTACACTAACACACAATAAAATAAAAAGTAAAAAACACTACATATACACATACCCCTACACAGCCCCCCTCCCCTCCCCAATAAAAATGAAAAACGTCTGGTACGCCGCTGTTTCCAAAACGGAGCCTCCAGCGGTTGCAAAACTACAACTCCCAGCATGCACTGATAGACCGTACATGCTGGGAGTTGTAGTTTTGCAACAGCTGGATATCCCCCCCCCCCCCAATGTGAACGTACAGGGTACACTCACATGGGCGGAGGATTACAGTAAGTATCCGGCTGCAAGTTTGAGCTGCGTCAAATTTTCTGCCGTAGCTCAAACTGCCAGCGAGAAACTACTGTGAACCCCCGCCCGTGCGACTGTACCCTAAAAACACTACACTACACTAACACACAATAAAATAAAAAGTAAAAAACACTACATATACACATACCCCTATACAACCCCCCTCCCCAATAAAAATGAAAAACGTCTGGTACGCCACTGTTTCCAAAACGGAGCCTCCAGCTGTTGCAAAACAACTACTCTCAGTATTGCCAGATAGCCGTTGACTGTCCAGACATGCTGGGAGTTTTACAACAGCTGGAGGCCCCCTGTTTGGGAATCACTGGCGTAGAATACCCCTATGTCCACCCCTATGCAAGTCCCTAATTTAGGCCTCAAATGCCCATGGCGCTCTCACTTTGGAGCCCTGTCGTATTTCAAGGCAACAGTTAAGGGTCACATATGGGGTATCGCCGTACTCGGGAGAAATTGGGCTTCAAATTTTGGGGGGTATTTTCTGCTATTACCCTTTTAAAAAATGTAAAATTTTTGGGAAAACAAGCATTTTAGGTAAAAAAAATATATATTTTTTTACATATGCAAAAGTCGTGAAACACCTGTAGGGTATTAAGGTTCAAATTACCCCTTGTTACGTTCCCCGAGGGGTCTAGTTTCCAAAATGGTATGCCATGTGTTTTTTTTTTTGCTGTCCTGGCACCATAGGGGCTTCCTAAATGCGGCATGCCCCCAGAGCAAAATTCGCTTTCAAAAAGCCAAATGTGACTCCTCTTCTGAGACCTGTAGTGCGCCAGCAGAGCACTTTTCACACCCATATGGGGTGTTTTCTGAATCGGGAGAAATTGGGCTTCAAATTTTGGGTGGTATTTTCTGCTATTACCCTTTTTAAAATTGTAAAAATTTTGGGAAACCAAGCATTTTAGGTAAAAAAAATATATATTTTTTTACATATGCAAAAGTCGTGAAACACCTGTAGGGTATTAAGGTTCACATTACCCCTTGTTACGTTCCCCGAGGGGTCTAGTTTCCAAAATGGTATGCCATGTGTTTTTTTTTTTGCTGTTCTGGCACCATAGGGGCTTCCTAAATGCAGCATGCCCCCAGAGCAAAATTTGCTTTCAAAAAGCCAAATGTTACTCCTTCTCTTCTGAGACCTGTAGTGCGCCAGCAGAGCACTTTTCACCCCCATATGGGGTGTTTTCTGAATCGGGAGAAATTGGGCTTCAAATTTTGGGGGGTATTTTCCGCTATTACCCTTTTTAAAAATGTAAACATTTTGGGAAAACAAGCATTTTAGGTAAAAAAAAAATTTTTTTTTTACATATGCAAAAGTCGTGAAACACCTGTAGGGCATTAAGGTTCACGTTACCCCTTGTTGCGTTCCCCGAGGGGTCTAGTTTCCAAAATGGTATGCCATGTGTTTTTTTTTTGCTGTTCTGGCACCATAGGGGCTTCCTAAATGCGGCATGCCCCCAGAGCAAAATTTGCTTTCAAAAAGCCAAATGTGACTCCTTCTCTTCTGAGACCTGTAGTGCGCCAGCAGAGCACTTTTCACCCCCATGCGAGGTGTTTTCTGTATCGGGAGAAATTGGGCTTCAAATTTTGGGGGGTATTTTCTGCTATTACCCTTTTTAAAAATGTAAAATTTTTGGGAAACCAAGCATTTTAGGTGAAAAAAATATATATTTTTTTTACATATGCAAAAGTCGTGAATCACCTGTAGGGTATTAAGGTTCACTTTACCCCTTATTACGTTCCCTGAGGGGTCTAGTTTCCAAAATGGTATGCCATGTGTTTTTTTTTGCTGTCCTGGCACCATAGGGGCTTCCTAAATGCGGCATGCCCCCCAAAAACCATTTGTCACTCCTTCCCTTCTGAGCCCTCTACTGCGCCCGCCGAACAATTAACATAGACATATGAGGTATGTGCTTACTCAAGAGAAATTGGGTTTCAAATACAAGTAAAAATTTTCTCCTTTTTATCCCTTGCAAAAATTCAAAAATTGGGTCTACAAGAACATGCGAGTGTAAAAAATGAAGATTTTGAATTTTCTCCTTCACTTTGCTGCTATTCCTGTGAAACACCTAAAGGGTTAATACACTGACTGAATGTTTTTTTGAATACTTTAGGGGGTGTAGTTTTTATAATGGGGTCTTTTATGGGGTATTTCTAATATGAAGACCCTTCAAATCCACTTCAAAACTGAACTGGTCCCTGAAAAATAGTGAGTTTGAAAATTTTGTGAAAAATTTCAAAATTGCTACTGAACTTTGAAGCCCTCTGGTGTCTTCCAAAAGTAAAAACTCATACATTTTATGATGCAAACATAAAGTAGACATATTGTATATGTGAACCCAAAAAAAATATATTTTGAATATCCATTTTCCTTACAAGCAGAGAGCTTCAAAGTTAGAAAAATGCAAAATTTTCATTTTTTTCATCAAATTTTGGGATTTTTCACCAAGAAAGGATGCAAGTTACCATAAAATTTTACCACTAAGTTAAAGTAGAATATGTCACGAAAAAACAATCTCGGAATCAGAATGATAACTAAAAGCATTCCAGAGTTATTAATGTTTAAAGTGACAGTGGTCAGAATTGCAAAAAACGCTCCGGTCCTTAAGGTATAAAATGGCCTGGTCCTTAAGGGGTTAAGGCCACCACCGAACGAGCCTGCCTCCACTTGCGCCTAGCCACCATCTCGGACCACACAATAATCAGGCCAGGAAAGGACGACCACAACCTGAACAAGTCCATCTTGATGTCCCTGATCAGATCGCGTGATCTCCGCACACCCAAATCATTCCCTCCCAGGTGTATAACCAGGACATCGGGGGCCCTATCTAAATGGACAAAGAACTGAACCCTGGCCAACAGCTCCGCCCACCTCATTCCCCCCTTTCCCAACCAATGCACCTGTCCTGCCAAACTCTCCAAGCCCAACTGGCGGCCCGCCGGGCGAACACCGGCCCTCACCCCACCCCTCACCACATATGAGTGGCCGACAATCCAAATCAGTCCCGGGCCGGCACCTGAAAGACAAAAGCAACAAGAACAAACTACCAACCGCACTCCCAAAACACACAGCACTCACACCAAATGAGGACGAACATACAGTTGAAACCTCTCCGACTCCCACCTCCCGATCCGCCGAATGACGTCAGGCCCCAAACCCCACCGAGACGCCTCGGTGGCCGCCCCGATGCGGAATGAATGAGAGCTATACTCCCTCGCACCGCAACCCACCATCTCCAAACATTTCCGAAAAACCCCAACAAATTGAAAACGCGACAAGAACCCCCCTGTCCGCATGCACCAATAGAGGACCCACAACCCCTGTCCGAACTTCCAAAAATGCGGCATAACAAAAAACCGGACACATATCCGAGCCCCGCAAAGCCGCCAAACACACAGTCGCCCCACGACCCACCTGATCCGTTTTAGAACGGCACAAAAAACATCGCAACACCCCATCAGCCAGACTAACATCGGAAAAAAGTAAACCCCCAACACGCCGCTTACTAGGCGCCACCAGTTCCGAAATACGAAACGCCCCAAAAAACGCCAACGCAAACGCCAGCCGAAACAAGCGACACTCATAATCCGAAAAACATATCTCCCCCAACGCCACCCCCAACTGACACAAAAGCGGAAAAGTCACTGGGCGCCTCACATCCCTGGACACCGCCCCTTTGCGAAACCCTCTCAACGCCTGTCGCACCAAAAACGACTTAGAAACATCCGTCAAACCCCGAACTTTAAACCAAAATGCCAAGGCCGACATTCGTCGACTAATTCCCGCCGGAGACACCCCTTCGCAAAACGCCCTACCAACATAAAACAACAAGGCCGCCTCCCATTCTGCGGTGGCGCCCGCGATTGACAACTGCCCCACCAGCTTCTCCCAGTCTGACCACCAGCGCCGATAAGACGACCAAGTGGCCTGGCACACTGAGCGGCCGATCAAAGCAAGCGCCACCTCTAAACCAGACGCCACAGCCATTCCGGACACGGAAGGCCGGTCACCTCTGCCTCCGGCGCCAATTCCCGGAAACGGTCCCACTGTAGACGAGAGAGAGCGTCAGCCACCGCATTATCCACCCCCGGTACATGCAACGCCACCACCTGTGAATTAAGTTCCAACACCCTTAACACCAAATGCCGCAGCAACGTAACCACGGGCGGAGAACTCGCCGTCTGGTTGTTAATGGCCAAGACCACCCCCATGTTATCACAATGGAAACACGCCTTCCGATTGCGAAACATCTCACCCCACACAAACACCGCCACCACAATCGGGAACAGCTCCAGGAATGCAAGATTTTTCGTCAACCCCGCCTCCTGCCACTCACCCGGCCATTGCCCCACGCACCACTGACCCTGAAGAAAAGCCCCAAACCCGCAGCCCCCTGCCGCATCGGTATACAAGTCCAAATCCACACTTGACACCGGCTTCCCCATCACCACCGAACGGCCATTATACCGACTTAAAAAATCCTGCCACACCCCCAGGTCCGCCCGCAACCCAGCCGACAGCCGCACATAGTGGTTAGGCCGCGAGACACCCGCCGTAGCCGCAGCGAGACGCCTGCAAAAAACACGCCCCATAGGCATGATCCGGCACGCAAAATTGAGACGGCCCAACAAAGATTGGACCTCCCGCAGTTGCAACTTGCGAACCAGACATGCCCTCCCCACCGCCTCCCTCAGTTCTCCCAGCTTATCCTCGGGCAGCCGACACTCCATGGCCACAGTGTCGATCACTATGCCCAAAAATTTTACCGACGTAGACGGGCCTTCCGTCTTTTCAGGCGCCAACGGGACGCCAAACCAACCCGACACCCGCTCCATTTCCCGCAGCAAAATCGCACATACCCTAGACCCAGCCGGGCCCAAAAAAAGGAAGTCGTCCAGGTAATGTAGAACCGACTCCAAACCCGACTCGCTCCGCACCACCCACTCCAAAAAGGAACTAAACTGCTCGAAAAACGCACAGGAAACAGAGCAGCCCATAGGTAAACACAAATCCACAAAAAACCGACCCCCCAAACAGCACCCCAACAACGCAAAGCTGTCCGGGTGTACCGGCAAAAGACGAAACGCCGCCTCAATATCCGTCTTAGCCAACAACGCCCCCTTGCCGTACTTCCGGACCCACACCAGCGCCGCATCAAACGAGGTGTAGGACACAGCGCAAAGCGCCGGGTCAATGCCATCATTCACCGACCCCCCAACCGGATGGGAGAGGTGATGAATAAGGCGAAACTTGTTGGGTTCTTTCTTAGGGACCAAACCCAATGGGGAGACCCGCAAGCCCATTAACGGAGGCGACTCAAACGGTCCAGCCATCCGACCCAACGACACCTCCTTCAACAACTTTTCCTCAACTAAATCCGCGCGGGCCAACGCCGAAACCAGATTCCGAACTGCCCCATTTCCTGACCCCATCCCCTCGAAGGGGATACGAAAACCCTCCGTAAACCCAGACCGCAAAAATTCCGCCGCAACCCTATTTGGGTACCTGGCGAGAAAAGGTGCCATCCTTCCCACCTGCACCGGGGTCGCCCCTCTTCGCGTCAACCTCTCCCAGTTTCCCTTTTCCCCGCCGGAAACAGCGCGACAGCCCGTGTCCTCCCACGCCGCAGCCCGAACATTCGTGTTTAAATCGGCACTCAGCGCCGAACTTGCAATTCCCTCCATTGAATTGCCAACACACTCCTTTACCGGCCCCCGCCGACCGCCCAGACCCTGAACCAGCCCCCCCTGCGCCGTCCCGAAAGGACTGCAAGCCACCCCCCCCCACGCGGAGCGGCCATCAGCCGCATCCACAGCCCAATATCTTTATGGTCCCACCGCAGGTCAGAACGCACCGCCATACGCTGACGAAATTATTCGTCGTACCGAAGCCACGCCGAACCCCCGTACACCCTGTACGCCTCCCCCACCGCATCCATATAACAAAAGAGACCGGAGCAATGCTCCGGCGACTTTTCCCCCACCACACAGGCCAAAATTGCGAAGGCCTGAAGCCAATTTGAGAACGTCCGCGGTATCAGCCGATACCGCCGACGCTCCTCCTCCTCCACCTTCTCCAACCGTTTCGACTCATCCGGACGCACTCTATCCAGGTTAAATTTTTCGAGCGGGAGTAGCGAAAAAATATCCACGTACTCCCGCTTCCAAATTTTTTCCCTCACTTCAGCCCTGAGGTGTGCGCCTAAGGGGCCCTCAAAGCACACATAAACCTCCCCCCTAGCCGCATCCGCCAAACGAACCCCCCCACCGGACCCCGAAGCCGCTACCACCGGGGGAGTCCCCACCTGCTGAACCCCCGCGCCACCCCCCGAAGCCACCCCCAGCGCCACCCCCGGAGCCACCTGCCCCCCAGATCCCTCAGCTGCGCCCCACACAGGTAACGGCGACCCACCCACGTACAACCCGCTACCCCGCAACAAAGCATGCAACCCATCAACAAAAAACTGCAATCCCCCCAACCCACCCGCCCCCACCCCCAAACCCGCCGAACTGGAGACATTGGTGTACTCACCGGCACCGAACCGGCACCGAACCAGCGGCCGTAGCTCCAGCTGCAGGACGACTCCGGATCTCCTGGACTTGACTCACGGTGACAACAGGAGGAGGAGCCAGGGGAACCCAGCCCGCGTGGATAGCAGCATCACCGGACGAATCTCCACCAGCAGCAACTTCAGCACCCGCGGGCCTCCGGACCCCGCTACCACCCGCGCCCGCTACAACCCCGAAGGGGAGCAGGGGATTGGCCAGCGGATCCAGGGGAAGAACCGGCACCTCTGCCAGCAGCAGGTCGTCGTCGCTGACATCACTAGGGGCGGGGCTGATCTCCTCACCTACACACACTGCAGCCCCCCCCCCGCCGCAGCAGCAGCCGGACGCACTCCTGGAGCCCGCCGACCTCCACCCAAGGAAGGGGCCGCAGGCGCACGATGAACTTCGGCCTGTGTCACCACCAGGCCAGCCGAGGCCCGCCCCTCCAGCTGAGGGGCGGGGTCAGTCAGGGCACGCGCCGTCCTCCGTCCTCTGTCCTGCTCCCTCGCCACCGGAACCTCCGGGGAGCAGGCCGCCGATCTACGCTCCCTCCGACGAGCCCGGGGCAACCGCCAGCACGCCCCGCATTCCGCCCTGCCGCACCGGCAAGCGCGGCAGGCGCACCCTCAGGCCGCACACCACTGGCCTCCCCGGCCCTCCCGCCAGCGGCAGCGGCCGAAGGGCTCACCCGCGGTCGCCGCGCAGAAGGAGAGGCGTCAGGGGACAAGCGCGCAGGCGGACGAGAGCGCCGGCCGCTAGACCGGGACCCGGGCTCCGCCACCGGCAGCACCATTGGAGCAGCGTAAGCGGGGAACTGCTCCGCAAACCACTGGGGCCCACGGAGCAGCGCCTCCTCTCTCACCCTCCGCAGAATCTCCTCCATCACTGTTCCAGGTAGGGAGCACCGTCGACCGTACACTTTCCTTCCTGCGTCCCGACTGACCCTAACTTCCTATTCCTTCCCTATATCCCCCTTCTTAACTCCTCCCTTTCCTCTAACAGCTTCCCGCTCAACTCCATTTAACCCTATCCCTGCTGCATAATTCCCCTGTCATGTGCCCCTCCAGTCCTATTCTATCCCTTCCAGGGCATTCTGTTCTCTTAATGGGGAGCAACAACAAACAACAGTTCCCGGCGGGTCCCATTTACTATTATTGGGGCCGCCGGGACCCGTTATGAATAGCGGGAGAAAAAGATGGCACATACTGTCATTTTTCTCTCACTATTCTGCAGCGGCCGTCACACTGCCAGGCACCAACGGCAGTGTGAAAGGGGCCTGAGGAACATGACTCAGGGGTCCTGAATACACAAGATAAATCCCGTGTTTTGCCCCCAGGCCCTGCACCAGGTATAAATGTAATGGAATTATGTTATAAAGCAGCCCGTCAGATAGAACCTTCCTATATCTCGTAATAAATGCCCCCAGTCACAGCCACCTACAACTTCACTTATCTCCTGAAACACTCTGGGGGAGATTTATCAAAACCTGTGCAAAGGAAAAGTTGCCCAGTTGCCCATATCAACCAATCAAATCACTTCTTTCATTTTGCAGAGGCCTTTTCTTAAAAATGAAAGAAGTGATCTGATTGGTTGCTATGAGCAACTCAACAACTTTTCCTCAGGACAGGTTTTGATAAATCTCCCCCTCTGTGCTGCTGGGGACCACATAAAGGCTACTGTGTCCTCCCACTTGTCCCTGTTATATAAAGTCTTGTCCCTCCATAACGTCATCACAAAAATACAACACATGGCACTAGATTAGGAGGTTTCTCTCCTGAAATACACTGTGCTGCTGTGCTGAGCTTCCACATTTTAAGATTACCAAATCCGAACATTGATCCGTCACTTGTGATTTTCACATCCTAGACAGTGCATGCTGGGAGTTGTAGCTTTCTTTGAAAAAAAATGAAATAACATTTTTACATTGCTTATTATCAGCAGCGTTGCTATGGGCAGGTGGGCCGACCGCATCGGGTGACACCCTGACTTCGGTGCGTCCGTCCCATTCCTGTCACACACTGTGCAACTGCAGTCAGGGGCTCGGCAGTTGCGCAGTGAGGCTGCTTTCAGACTATAAAATCCATCCGTTTTAAGGGTGCGTTCCCACAGGGCGTATACGCAGTGTATTTGACGCTGCGCAAATTTTACGGCAGCAGCGGGAAATACGCTGCGTATCCCTTGCTCACTATACACACAGGGCTTTCCGCAAGGGATACGCAGCGTATTTCCCGCTGCTGCCTCCAAAACTCACTATACACATTGGGCTGCCGCCGGAAAGCCCTGTGTGTATAGTGAGCAAGAGATACGCAGCGTATTTCCCGCTGCTGCCGTAAAATTTGCGCAGCGTCAAATACGCTGCGTATATGCCCTGTGGGAACGCATCCTTAAGATCCGTTCAGTGTTCCGTTATAAAAAAATCGTCCGTTAAACGGCCGTTAGAAAATCCCATTATAGTCTATGGGATTTTTAGATTATCCGTTTTAACCCGTTATAGCCTGTTATTAATGACGGACGTTATTTTGTGGCGGGAGAATGAACGGAAGAAGTAGTGCATGCACTATTTCTCCCGTTACTATCTTCCGTCACAAAATAACGTTTAACGGATACATTTTATAGTGTGAAAGCAGCCTGAGTGATACTAGGCGCTAAATATGGACTGGAGGTGCACAGTGTACAGTGATCCCTCAACTTACAATGGCCTCAACATACAACAGTTTCAACATACAATGTTTTTTTCTGGACCATTGTAACTTAAAACCAGACTCAACATACAATGCTACAGACAGTCCAGATCTGTGAAACCTGTCAATGGCTGGAAGTTCTGACCAATCAGAATGAGCATTTTGCCTGCGGTCGGGAAACCGCATACGGCCGAAAACAAAGCCGACCGGAGGCTGCGGTTCACTCCGGTCGGCTCATAGACATACATTAACTACGGTTCCCGAATACGGCTGAGTGCGGGCGCCGCGATTAAGCCCCGCCCCCCTCCTCCCAGCCGTATACGGGAATCGTATTTAACAAAACGTGGTGTGAACCCAGCCTTACTGAAGCATATGCACTGACTGGCTGTCTGGCAGCGCCCCCTACAGTACAGGGAGGAACTACAAGTTCTGTACTACTCCTTACCTGTTCCAGGGTTAGCTGATCCTTTGGACACCAAGTAAGGGCGGCTCCATTTGGGACACTATGTGTACTGTATAGGACCCTTAAGAAGCTCCTGTCCTCTACATAAACCATTGTTTCCCAACCAGGGTGCCTCCAGCTGTTGCAAAACTACAACTTCCAGCATGCCCGGACAGCCAACGGCTGTCCGGGCATGCTGGGAGTTGTAGTCTTGCAACAGCTGGAGGCACCCTGGTTGGGAAACACTGACATAGACAGGAGGTCCATAGTTTGGAGACCACTGGTGTATTGTATGAGAGTGTGTTAGCCTCTTAACCCCTTTGTTAACCCCTATGGGGACATAAAAAAAGGTCAAAGTTTTTTTCGAAAAGTGAATAAGCCCCCTTCCCCCCAAAAAAATTCTCCTTTTCTCAAAAAAAGATAAATAAAATAAACATATTAAACATATCCAAACTATTAAAATATAATGTTAATTATCCTGTACGGTGAACGGTGTAAACAAAAAAACAAAAAAAAGTCCAAAACTGCAGCTTTTTTGGTCACAGGAAAATCAACAAATAAGTGATCAAAAAGTCACATATAAGCAAAAGTAGTACCAATAAAATCTACAGATCACAGCACAAAAAATGACCCTCACACAGCCCTGTATATGGAAAAATGAGAGAGTTAGAGGGATCAGAATACAAATCATAGAAAAGTGTGTTAACATGGGGATCATTTTAATCGTATTGACCCACCGAATAAAGAGAACATGGCAGCTTTCCTGTAAAGTGTACAGCATGAAAACAAAACCCTTTAATTAAAAGCATTAAAAATGCTGATTTTTTTCTATTTTCCCACAAAATAATACATTTTTTTTTGCACTGTACATTTTAGGGAAAAATTTGTTACAAAGAACAATTGGTCGCGCAAAAAACAAGTGAAAAAGCAAAATTGAAAGTGTCTGTTTTCTTAAAGGGGTACTCCGGTGAAAAACTTTTTTTTTTTTTTTTTTTTAAATCAACTGGTGCCAGAAAGTTAAACAGATTTGTAAATTACTTCTATTAAAAATCTTAATCCTTCCTGTACTAATTAGCTGCTGAATACTACAGTGGAAATTATTTTCCATTTGAAACACGGAGCTGTCTGCTGACATCATGAGCACAGTGCTCTCTGCTGACATCTCTGTCCATTTTAGGAACTGTCCAGAGCAGCATATGTTTGCTATGGAGATTTCCTTTTACCCTGGACAGTTCCTAAAAATGGACAGAGATGTCAGCAGAGAGCACTGTGCTCATGATGTCAGCAGACAGCTCTGTGTTTCAAACGGAAAATAATTTCCACTGTAGTATTCAGCAGCTAATTAGTACAGGAAGGATTAAGATTTTTAATAGAAGTAATTTACAAATCTGTTTAACTTTCTGGCACCAGTTGATTTAAAAAAAAAAAAAAAAAAAGTTTTTCACCGGAGTACCCCTTTAAGGCCAAAAACCTGCTGTGTCCCTAAGGAGTTAATTGGGTTGTAATTGGGGGGGTGGGGGTGTTTGACATTTTCTACTGTATCGGGTGACACCGACCCTAGCGACGCCACTGCTTATTATTTCTACTCCATCTGGTTTTTGCAGGTGTTTTTATTGTTGCGGCCAAAAGAACTCCGTTTGGCACTTACGGCGGAGCGCTAAAAGACCACACTGCAACAGATTTAGGGGAAATAGCCGCAAGAGCTGCTCTGGCTGCTGGGAATGTGGCTCCGGACACCGTGGACAGTGTTGTATTCGGCAATGTGGTTCAGGTATGTGGCTATAGTCTGTACTCTCTATGGACAGCTCTATCATACCCTCTTCTTTATTACAGTACTAATAGTTTCTTCCTTTATCATCTAATTCGGTATTTTTAGGATTTTGTGCTTTATTATTTTGGACTGTATGATCAGTATAGGTAATGTTTCTATTGTGATTGATTATGCAGACAGCCACCAACGCCATATACCTGACCCGACATGTCGCCCTCCGCTCAGGAATCCCTGTACCTGTCCCAGCTCTGACGGTCAACAGGCTTTGTGGTTCTGGTTTCCAGTCCATTATCAATGGCCTAACCATGCAGGTGAGAGCAGGTTCCTGCAGGTACGAGGTTCCTCCAGAAGCGATTTTTATGATTGAAGTGGACACGTATGCGCTGCTTACTCAAGACTAAACTTACCTGCTGGATGGCTTCTTTTGAAAAGTCGTGGACTGTACCGCCACGAGGGACCACCTCAACGTGAAGACCGCACCAGCGTGCCCCTACCAGTTGCCCAACATGCCAGCAAAGAGAAGGAGAACTAACAACCCCCCATACTACACACTACAGCGATTGAGGAGTGGGGCTACAAACAAAAGGAGAACTGCATCTAGGGCAATGGAGCCATAGGGATCGCGTGTGGACACTCTCAGCAGTAGAGTACTTTCTGCAGCCTGCGTGAGGAGATACGGGAGTCATAGAGCATCCACAAGCTTAGCAGGATGAGCGTACTCCACAGCGAGGATTACATAGTAACATATTTCATAAGGTTGAAAAAGGTTCTTGTCAATTTTCCCACATAAATAATATTTGTTTGGTTGTGCCATACATTTTATGGTAAAATAAGTGATGTCATTAAAAAGTACAATTGGTGACGCAAAAAACAAGCCCTCATATGGGTCTGTGGATGGAAATATAAGAGAGTTATGATTTTTAGAAGGCGAGGAGGAAAAAACGAAAATACAAAAATAAAATTGGTCTGGTCCTTAAGGCCAAAATGGGCTTGGTCCTTAAGAGGTTAATACCCTGGCTATGGAGACGCTAACCAGACATGCAAGCGGGGATCACTCGACTCCGGATAGGAATCCTTCAGGATCCCTCCCTAGCACACAACAGGGCCCATAAGGTCCCTTTGCAGACCCTGGACACCATAGATACTGGGCATTTGGGGCAACAAGCGACTCACAATTGGTGGGCCAGGGTGAAGGGGGGTGGGGGGGCACATAAAGAGTTCTCCAGAAGTTGCTAACCAGAAGTTGCTAATGTCAGAACTATAAAAATATATCATTAATTAAACTGCACAGTCAATGGCATATGCGCAAAAAAATTCCAAAGTCCAAAAAAGCTTATTTTTGGTCACTTTATATACCATAAAAAAATGAATAAAAAGTGATTAAAAAGTCAGATCAAAACAAAAATCATACCGATAAAAACTTCAGATCACGGCGCAAAAAATGAGTCCTCATACCGCCCTGTAAGTGGAAAAATAAAAAAGTTATAGGGGTCAGAAGATGACATTTTTAAACGTATAAATTTTCCTGCATGTAGTTATGATTTTTTTCTAGAAGTACGACAAAATCAAACCTATATAAGTAGGGTATCATTTTAATTGTATGGACCTACAGAATAATGATCAGGTGTCATTTTTACCAAAATATGCACTGTTTAGAAACGGAAGCCCCCAAAACTGACTAAATGGGATTTTTTCTTCGATTTTGTCGCACAATTATTTTTTTTTCCATTTCGCCGTGAATTTTTGGGTAAAATTATTAATGTCACTGCAAATTAGAATTGGTGACGCAAAAAATAAGCCATAATATGGATTTTTAGGTGGAAAATTGAAAGGGTTAGGATTTTTTAAAGGTAAGGAGGAAAAAACGAAAGTGCAAAAACTGAAAAACCCTGAGTCCTTAAGGGGTTAAGCTTAATACCATAGAGTTTACCTAGTCACGTGACCCGCAGGTCCTGCAATGCTATGGAACAGGTAATTAACCATTTATTTACATATATATTACCCTATTTACATTAACCTTAAATAAATTACTGGTCTATGAGCTGGAATAGAGGCAACAAGGTGTAATCTACATCACAGTGATCCCTACGTCCTAGGGACTCTGGCTATGGGGACCCACAGATACATAGGTGGATGTGGTACCGGGACACCACAAACCCCCTTACTTAAGATAAGTCGGCCTCAACATCTGTCCCCTGAGACAGAGGGACTAGGACTAGAACAGGATGATCTATACATTTGGTGTACATCCTAAGTAGACTAAACACATTTACATTCTTTTGATACCTTTCCTAGTATCTGGATTAGACAATTGGAAATTAATCTAGACATATAATGCTATCTAGACATTTAAAGAAGCCATCTATACTTTAGTTTCTAGCTTCCTATACAACTTTTTTAAACTTATTATACATTTGAAGCTTACTAGACAATTAGGCCTCACTAGACAATTAGATAGCTGCCTAAGACTTTATTAGCTCTCTATACATTTTTATGAGGCTAAACTGAACATTAGCACAAACTTCTATACATGAGGCTAACTAGACATTAGTACAGCTTTCTATACAGTTAGCTTCAAGCTGACTAGGCATTTATATTATCTCACACATTCTATTTGCCAACAATAAGTTACCTGTTAGTTAGTACACGAAAGGTATACTGGCTAGCCGGAAGCTAGGTCACAGTAAGGGTGGCTGCTAGGGTCTATCGACTACACGCTACTTGCCCCTAGAGCACTTTCAAAACAACCTACTAGGTTATTCTTAGGATTACGTGTTTAATTCTGTATTAGCAAGAGGACCTACTGGCCAGGCAGAGCATCTCACACACGCAATAGAAGAAAGAAGAGAAGAAGTGTACCTAACAGTGGCAGGAACTGTGTATCAATATGCTACAATTCCTTAAGTGTTTTCTTAAGTGAGATATTTATTTGATGTATGTACTAGAAAATTTTGAGGTAGTACATTTAAGTGAGTAATCTAGCGTACTAGGTGTACAAGTACTATTTTAAGAGGGAATCCTCCTTACTATTTTTGGTTGAGACAGGTGTTAGCGATGGGCGGCAGCAATAATACTACCCTCGGAGGAGCCGAGGTGTCCCCTATGAGGTTACCTACTAAACACCTTTAGCATTTTATACATTTATATGCACAAGAATTAGTTAGGTTTTTAGTGTTGAGTGTACACGTGCAGTACGTCGATATTTAGTGTACAGCTCTAACTTACTTTTTATGTACATAGACATTAGACTATTTTTCTATGTACACCCTTTACTTAC
Source organism: Hyla sarda (assembly GCF_029499605.1). Lineage (NCBI taxonomy): Eukaryota > Metazoa > Chordata > Amphibia > Anura > Hylidae > Hyla > Hyla sarda. The sequence continues at coordinate 573,395,440 of NC_079189.1, read as the reverse complement.
TATTTATGTACACAGATACAAGGATATCTTTCTGTGTACAGAACCATATACATATTTACTATACATTTATCAACACTCCAACATGTTTCAGGTGCATTCACCCGATAAGTGCAACATTTATCATAAGAGTTCTTATGAAGCTGGTGGTATAAACATGAAGCAGGCGTGTAAGGATCAGCAGTCCACCTACACTAAGAGTCCAAAGAAAAAATACAAATTGCGTGTAAGGATCAGCAGTCCACCTACACTAGGAGTTCAATTGAAAAAGTAAGCACGGCCTTAACCACAACTCAGCCGGGTACAGTCCTTAGTGAATCTCCTACAGGCTAGGAGTCTCTTGACTTAATAGTCAGGCACAAGCTTAGTAGTTACATTGCTGAACTTTAAACTGGAACAATCTTAGCACAGTCCTGCTAGGCACTTTTCTTGAACTTGGTTGCTGTAAGACAAAAATGGTTAGACAGAAAACAATAAGACATTACTTTAAAGTCTCTTTAGAAGATGTTCTTCTTTACTCTTGTAGTGCCTCTCCTGGTTCCTCTATATCTGCCAACATCAAGGGCAGGATTAGAATTAACATAGCTTTGCCACACCACATTGGTGAGGATAGAGTGGTGGAAAGCAGCTTGAGAAGGGGTTATAGGCTTACTAGCCGGGATCACAGTGGGGCAATAGGGCTTGAGCACCATCTCCAAATTAGGAGCAACCCATGACTCTTTCGTTGGTACCCTGGAAGCAGGCAAACTCTCCAGGTCAGAAGAGGGCCTTGGTACATACGTTGGTACCTGTGCAGGAGGCAAACTCTCATTGCTCCTAGAGGGCCTAGGTACGGTCTTTGGTGCCCGCAATTTGGGCTTGCTTTCTTGAACTTGAGCAGGACTTGACTCTCGATGATCTGTAGAAAATGACGAACTTGACTCTTTACTGTACACAGAAGATGATGAACTTGACTCTTTGCTGTACATGGAAGATGATGAACTTGACTGTTGAAGCTCCTCCTCCTTGGGTGCGCTGGTGGAGGCTTTAGGAGCAGACCTTGTCGGCCTCAAGTTGAAGGGATCGGACTCCCAATCCGTCTACGGGAAATATTTGAAAGGAAGCTGTGTTGGGGCTGTTGGTCTGGTGACCGCTGCAGCCCATTCTCCACGAAGGCTCTGAACGGGGGTGTACTCCACAATTTCACCCACCTCCAAGGTGTAGAACTTCTTATGGAGATATGGCCTTTGCACTGCTCTCCGGTTTACGAGGATGGTCTGCCCAATGGGGCAGTCAAGGAGTGTCCCATAACCTCTGACCTTGTCGAACTTGGTCACAGTTGCTCTTCTCCTTCCTAATGGCTCCTCCCCTTCTCGGGGGTGATCTCATTTACGGATGTACAATTCCTCCATTTCTTTGGTATTTGCTTGATACCGCACTCTTTCTTCATAAGGCAAATGTACGTGCTTTGGAGCGTAGAGTTCTTTGTATCGGGCCTTTAGCTTTTCCATCAATTCGGCCAGCTCGGCTTCTTGACGGGCCCTTTCCCTTTCTGCAGTCGGGATTGGTGGGAGTGGCTTCCCAGGAAATGGAACTCTGTGCATGTATTCGATCAGCTCCGGCTCATCTCCGAACACCCATTGCGGCAATTTTCTTGAGCATGGTCGTGCACTTGATCGAGGAATGACCTCAGGGCTGAAGGAGGAAGAATAGGCGGCCTCTGGCGGGGTACTCACAGCAGACTCCTCCGACGGGATCTCGGCCCACGAGCCCTAGGTTCCGTGGTGAGGGGACAATCTCACCGGTGACGCATCTCCAGGTGTCCCTGCACTGTTCGCTGGAGGTGTCTCTGGCCAATCGTCGTCATCATCAGGCAGTGGGGGAAGATTGCAGGCCCCCTCTTCGTCTAATGACAACCGCTGCAGACGATCAGCAAGCTCTTGAAAAAGTTGGGCTGCGACTGCCACAACTTTCCGTGTTTCCGGCGCCATTTTGCCAACTTGACCACGTGGAACGCTGCTCTCTGCCATGTCTGTACTCTCCGGCTCTCTCTGCAGACTGAAGAGGTTGCTCTGCATGGTGTCTTTTATAGTGGGCTTCTTCAAAATGGCGCTGGGCAGGAAGGACACTATCGGTGCAGCCCCGACTTCCGGTCCCTCCGGAAACGACTCCTGCATCTCTGAGTTCCCTTTTGGCTGGGATACAGCCACTTGGCGTCCACTCCCAGGGGCGGGGCGTGGCGCAGCGCGGGCTTTCTTCGCGCGCTTTTCCGGCAGCAGTTCGGCTCCGCCTGTGCCGACCGGACCAGAAGATCGCAGCATGAACTCATTGCGCAGTTTACACATTTCGACTGTAGACGAATCTTCGCCTCCCCCCTTACTTTTCTCTTGGCCCCCTTGTATGGTGCACCACAAGCACCGCTCTTGTACACAGCAACACATGAATAAAGTTTGCTTTCTGGTGGGGAGTACACTTTCACTAGTGGCAATAGGAGGCACACACCCGAATCTTGTTTGTGCAACGCCAAAAAGGCTTTGTGGTAGCCCTTGGGGGGTGTATGGTAGTGGTGGTATAGTATCGGTATATGAGGGAATAATGTTAACCCTATAGTTCGTGACCCAAGGCTGAGGGCTGGTATGCTGAGGCTATGCTCCGGCCTATCGCCGCCCTTCCCAGTAACGATAGGTGCATGAAATGACTGAAGGTCTACGAGGAGATTGAACTTGAACAACTTTACTTAAGTGCTTGTGATACATCCAAGGCACAGTAACAGTCTCGTACAAACAGTCCTTATGTTGCTTAGTGACTGACAGTTGTTGTGGACCTTGATCTATTTATACAGTCTCTGAATTTAGGGTAGATGTTTGCAGATCCGTCCGGATTTAGGGGTATTATTAGGTCCGGTGATGCTGCAGAGTGTCTGGGAATTGATACACTCTATATTTGGAATGATCCAGCCGTTGCCGCAAGGCTCAGGCCTAACTCACTGTGTTAGCTGCGGTACAGGTCCTTCTTGTTTGACAGCCCAGGAACAAGAGAGAGACAAGATGGCCGCCGCTTCCTTATATTGACAGGGGGCAGGGTGAATCCGATTGGTCCGAACATCTGTCATTCACCATTACAGAGAGTAATGGGATTGCTTACGTCACAGGGCCTCCAAAGGTCCTTAAGCAGAATACATAGAGTTTACCAAGTCACGTGACCCGCAGGTCCTGCAACGCTATGGAACAGGTAGTTAACCATTTATTTACATATATATTACCCTATTTACTGTCACGATTCGGCTTACAGGTAGTGGATCCTCTGTGTCAGCGAGGGATTGGCGTGGACCGTGCTGGTGGACCGGTTCTAAGAGGCTACTGGTGTTCACCAGAGCCCGCCGCAAAGCGGGATGGTCTTGCTGCGGCAGTAGCAACCAGGTCGTATCCACTAGCAACGGCTCAACCTCGCTGACTGCTGAGAAGGCGTGGGACAGAAGGACTAGGCAGAGGCAAGGTCAGACGTAGCAGAAGGCCGGGGGCAAGCGGCAAAGTTCGTAGTCAAGATGGATAGCAAGGGTTCAGGTAACACAGGCTTGGACAACACTAAACGCTTTCACTGGCACAAGGCAACAAGATCCGGCAAGGGAGTGCAGGGGAGGTGATCAGATATAGCCAGGGAGCAGGTGGAAGCCAATTAAGCTAATTGGGCCAGGCACCAATCATTGGTGCACTGGCCCTTTAAGTCTCAGGGAGCTGGCGCGCGCGCGCCCTAGAGAGCGGAGCCGCGCACGCCAGCACATGACAGGAGGGGCCCGGGACAGGTAAGTGACCTGGGACGCGATTCGCGAGCGGGCGCGTCCCGCTGTGCGAATCGCATCCCCGACGGCCATGTCAGTGCAGCGCTCCCGGTCAGCGGGACTGACCGGGGCGCTGCAGGGAGAGAGACGCCGTGAGCGCTCCGGGGAGGAGCGGGGACCCGGAGCGCTAGGCGTAACAGTACCCCCCCCCCTTAGGTCTCCCCCTTTTTTTGTCCGACAACTGCTTTACCTGGGACGAGGACACCGGGAGTGAATGGAGGGTTTCCTCAAAGGCAGGCAGTACAGCAGGAGTGGGAATGGGGAGGGAGGGCAGAGGGTGAAGCTTGGCACGGGGCAGGGTGACACAAGGACGTGGGCCATGAGGAGGCACTGAGGTTTGCCTGACGGGACTGGGAGGGGGGGAGAGGCATCTCTTGTGGCAAGCAGAGTCCCAGTTCTTGATCTCCCCGGTGGTCCAGTCGAGGGTGGGAGAATGAAGCTGGAGCCAAGGCAGACCGAGGAGGACCTCAGAGGTGCAGTTGGGGAGGACGAAAAATTCAATCCTTTCGTGGTGGGGTCCAATGAACATCAAGAGGGGTTCTGTGCGGTAACGCACGGTGCAATCCAATCTGACTCCGTTGACAGCGGAAATGTAGAGCGGCTTGACGAGACGGGTCACCGGGATGCGGAATTTATTCACAAAAGAATCCAGAATAAAATTCCCAGAGGCACCAGAGTCCAAGCAGGCCACGGCTGAGAGGGGGGAGTTGGCTGAAGAAGAAATCCGCACGGGCACCGTGAGACGTGGAGAAGCAGACTTTGAACCAAGAGGCGCCACACCCACGTGAGCTGGGTGCGTGCGTGCGTTTCCCAGACGTGGAGGACGAATAGGGCAATCCACCAAGAAATGCTCGGTACTGGCACAGTACAGACAAAGATTTTCTTCCCTACGGCGATTCCTCTCTTCCTGGGTCAGGCGAGACCGATCCACTTGCATGGCCTCCTCGGCGGGAGGCCCAGGCGTAGATTGCAGCGGATACTGTGGGAGAGGTGCCCAGAGATCTAAGTCTTTTTCCTGGCGGAGCTCTTGATGTCTCTCAGAAAAACGCATGTCAATGCGGGTGGCCAAATGGATAAGTTCTTGCAGGTTGGCAGGAATCTCTCGTGTGGCCAGCACATCCTTTATGCGACTGGATAGGCCTTTTTTAAAGGTCGCGCAGAGAGCCTCGTTATTCCATGATAATTCGGAAGCAAGAGTACGAAATTGGATGGCGTACTCGCCCACTGAAGAATTACCCTGGACCAGGTTCAGCAGGGCAGTCTCGGCAGAAGAAGCTCGGGCTGGCTCCTCGAAGACACTACGGACCTCAGCGAAGAAGGACTGGACTGTGGCTGTGGCAGGATCATTGCGGTCCCAGAGCGGTGTGGCCCAAGACAAGGCCTTTCCTGAAAGAAGGCTCACTACGAACGCCACCTTAGACCGTTCTGTAGGAAACAAGTCCGACAACATCTCCATATGCAGGGAACACTGAGACAGAAATCCACGGCAGAGTCTAGAGTCCCCATCAAATTTGTCCGGCAGGGACAAGCGGAGGCTAGGAGCGGCCACTCGCTGCGGAGGAGGTGCAGGAGCTGGCGGAGGAGATGGTTGCTGCTGTAGCAGAGGCAGAAGTTGCTGTAACATGGCGGTCAACTGCGACAGCTGCTGTCCTTGTTGGGCAATCTGCTGCGATTGCTGAGCGACCACCGAGGGAAGGTCAGCGAGACTTGGCAGCGGCACCTCAGCGGGATCCATGGCCGGATCTACTGTCACGATTCGGCTTACAGGTAGTGGATCCTCTGTGTCAGCGAGGGATTGGCGTGGACCGTGCTGGTGGACCGGTTCTAAGAGGCTACTGGTGTTCACCAGAGCCCGCCGCAAAGCGGGATGGTCTTGCTGCGGCAGTAGCAACCAGGTCGTATCCACTAGCAACGGCTCAACCTCGCTGACTGCTGAGAAGGCGTGGGACAGAAGGACTAGGCAGAGGCAAGGTCAGACGTAGCAGAAGGTCGGGGGCAGGCGGCAAGGTTCGTAGTCAAGATGGATAGCAAGGGTTCAGGTAACACAGGCTTGGACAACACTAAACGCTTTCACTGGCACAAGGCAACAAGATCCGGCAAGGGAGTGCAGGGGAGGTGATCAGATATAGCCAGGGAGCAGGTGGAAGCCAATTAAGCTAATTGGGCCAGGCACCAATCATTGGTGCACTGGCCCTTTAAGTCTCAGGGAGCTGGCGCGCGCGCGCCCTAGAGAGCGGAGCCGCGCGCGCCAGCACATGACAGGAGGGGCCCGGGACGGGTAAGTGACCTGGGACGCGATTCGCGAGCGGGCGCGTCCCGCTGTGCGAATCGCATCCCCGACGGTCATGTCAGTGCAGCGCTCCCGGTCAGCGGGACTGACCGGGGCGCTGCAGGGAGAGAGACGCCGTGAGCGCTCCGGGGAGGAGCGGGGACCCGGAGCGCTAGGCGTAACATTTACATTAACCTTACATAAATTACTGGTGTATGAGCTAGAATAGAGGCGACAAGGGGTAAACTACATCACAGGGATCCCTACGTCCTAGGGACTCTGGCTATGGGGACCCACAGATACATAGGTACCGTGTAGGATGCGGTACCGGGACACCACTAATACATGAAACCTTTAGATGTGCGGGCTATAAGGAAGGAGGATATAAGCTCTTAACGAGATGGTATCCTGAGCAGTATGCATAAGATCTGGCCTAAAGTAAGCTCTTTCTGCTGGCGATGTGGAAGGTCCGAGGGGACCTTGCCACATATATTTTGAACATGTCCGGAAATCACCCCTTTTTGGGAGTTATTTAAAGATTAGATTTAAAAAATAACTAATACAACCTGCAAACTCACCCCCAAATTATGAGATCCCATTAAGTAGCTTTAACCCCTTAAGGACCGAGCCCTTTTTCACCTTAAGGACCGGAGCGTTTTTTGCAATTCTGACCACTGTCACTTTAAACATTAATAACTCTGGAATGCTTTTAGTTATCATTCTGATTCCGAGATTGTTTTTTCGTGACATATTCTACTTTAACTTAATGGTAAAATTTTATGGTAACTTGCATCCTTTCTTGGTGAAAAATCACCAAATTTGATGAAAAAAATGAAAATTTTGCATTTTTCTAACTTTGAAGCTCTCTGCTTGTAAGGAAAATGGATATTCAAAATATATTTTTTTTTGGGTTCACATATACAATATGTCTACTTTATGTTTGCATCATAAAATTTATGAGTTTTTACTTTTGGAAGACACCAGAGGGCTTCAAAGTTCAGCAGCAATTTTGAAATTTTTCACAAAATTTTCAAACTCGCTATTTTTCATGGACCAGTTTACGTTTGAAGTGGATTTGAAGGGCCTTCATATTAGAAATGCCCCATAAAAGACCCCATTATAAAAACTACACCCCCCAAAGTATTCAAAATGACATTCAGTAAGTGTATTAACCCTTTAGGTGTTTCACAGGAATAGCAGCAAAGTGAAGGAGAAAATTCAAAATCTTCATTTTTTACACTCGCATTTTCTTGTAGACCCAATTTTTGAATTTTTGAAAGGGGTAAAAAGGAGAAAATTTTTACTTGTTTTTGAAACCCAATTTCTCTCGAGTAAGCACATACCTCATATGTCTATGTTAATTGTTCAGCAGGCTCAGTAGAGGGCTCAGAAGGGAAGGAGCGTCAAATGGTTTTTGGGGGGCATGTCACCTTTAGAAAGCCCCTATGGTGCCAGAACAGCAAAAAAACACACATGGCATACCATTTTGGAAACTAGACTCCTCAGGGAACGTAACAAGGGGTAAAGTGAACCTTAATACCCCACAGGTGTTTCACGACTTTAGCATATGTAAAATAAAAAATTTTTTTTTTACCTAAAATGCTTGGTTTCCCAAAAATTTTACATTTTTAAAAAGTGTAATAGCAGAAAATACCCCCCAAAATTTGAAACCCAATTTCTCCCGATTCAGAAAACACCCCATATGGGGGTGAAAATTGCTCTGCTGGCGCACTACAGGTCTCAGAAGAGAAGGAGTCACATTTGGCTTTTTGAAAGCAAATTTTGCTCTGGGGGCATGTCGCATTTAGGAAGCCCCTATGGTGCCAGAACAGCAAAAAAAAAAACACATGGCATACCATTTTGGAAACTAGACCCCTCAGGGAACGTAACAAGGGGTAATGTGAACCTTAATACCCTACAGGTGTTTCACGACTTTTGCATATGTGAACATTTTTTTTTTTTTTTTACCTAAAATGCTTGGTTTCCCAAAATTTTTACATTTTTAAAAAGGGTAATAGCAGAAAACACCCCCCAAAATTTGAAGCCCAATTTCTCCCGATTCAGAAAACACCCCATATGGGGGTGAAAAGTGCTCTGCTGGCGCACTACAGGTCTCAGAAGAGAAGGAGTCACGTTTGGCTTTTTGAAAGCAAATTTTGCTCTGGGGGCATGCCGCATTTATGGTGCCCTATGGTGCCAGGACAGCAAAAAAAAAACACATGGCATACCATTTTGGAAACTAGACCCCTCGGGGAACGTAACAAGGGGTTAAGTGAACCTTTATACCCCACAGGTGTTTTATGACTTTTGTATATGTAAAAAAAAAATTTTTTTTTTACCTAAAATGCTTGTTTTCCCAAAAATTTTACATTTTTAAAAAGGGTAATAGCAAAAAATACCCCACAAAATTTGAAGCCCAATTTCTCCCGAGTACGGCGATACCCCATATGTGGCCCTAAACTGTTGCCTTGAAATACGACAGGGCTCCAAAGTGAGAGTGCCATGCGCATTTGAGGCCTAAATTAGGGATTGCATAGGGGTGGACATAGGGGTATTCTACGCCAGTGATTCCCAAACAGGGGGCCTCCAGCTGTTGTAAAACTCCCAGCATGCCTGGACAGTCAGTGGCTATCTGGCAATACTGGGAGTAGTTGTTTTGCAACAGCTGGAGGCTCCGTTCTGGAAACAGTGGCGTACCAGACGTTTTTCATTTTTATTGGGGAGGGGAGGGGGGCTGTGTAGGGGTATGTGTATATGTAGTGTTTTTTATTTTTTATTTTATTTTGTGGTAGTGTAGTGTAGTGTTTTTAGGGTACAGTCACACGAGCGGGGGTTCACAGTGGTTTCTCGCTGGCAGTTTGAGCTGCGGCAGAAAATTTGACGCAGCTCAAACTTGCAGCCGGATACTTACTGTAATCCTCCGCCCATGTGAGTGTACCCTGTACGTTCACATTGGGGGGGGGGGACATCCAGCTGTTGCAAAACTACAACTCCCAGCATGGACGGTCTATCAGTGCATGCTGGGAGTTGTAGTTTTGCAACCGCTGGAGGCTCCGTTTTGGAAACAGTGACGTACCAGACGTTTTTCATTTTTATTGGGGAGGGGAGGGGGGCTGTGTAGGGGTATGTGTATATGTAGTGTTTTTTACTTTTTATTTTATTTTGTGTTAGTGTAGTGTAGTGTTTTTAGGGTACAGTCGCACGGGCGGGGGGTTCACAGTAGTTTCTCGCTGGCAGTTTGAGCTGCGACAGAAAATTTGCCGCAGCTCAAACTTGCAGCCGGATACTTACTGTAATCCTCCGCCCATGTGAGTGTACCCTGTACGTTCACATTGGGGGGGGGGGGGGGGGGGGGGGGGAGAAACATCAAGCTGTTGCAAAACTACAACTCCAAGCATGTACGGTCTATCAGTGCATGCTGGGAGTTGTAGTTTTGCAACAGCTGGAGACACACAGGTTGTGATACACCGAGTTTGGTAACAAACTCAGTGTTTTGCAACCAGTGTGCCTTCAGCTGTTGCAAAAGCTACAACCCCCAGCATGTACGGACAGCGGAAGGGCATGCTGGGTCTTGTAGTTATGCAACAGCCGGAGGCATACTACATTGGCTGGGGATGCTGGGGATTGTAGTTATGCAACAGCTGGAGACACACTGGTTTACTACTTAACTCAGTGTGCCTTCAGCTGTTGCAAAACTACAACTCTCAGCAGTCACCGACAGCCAACGGGCATGCTGGGAGTTGTAGTTATGCAACCACCAGATGCACCGCTACAACTCCCAGCATGCACTTTAGCTGATTGTGCAAGCTGGGAGTTGTAGTTACACAACAGCTGAAGGTACACTTTTACATAGAAAGAATGTGCCTTCAGCTGTTGCAAAACTACAAGTCCCAGCATGCCCATAAGGGCATGCTGGGAGTTGTGGTGGTCTGCCTCCTGCTGTTGCATAACTACAGCTCCCAGCATGCCCTTGTTGCATGCTGGGAGCTGTTGCTAAGCAACAGCAGGAGGCTGTCACTCACCTCCAACGACCCAGCAGCACAGGTCAGTCCCTCGTCGTCTCCGCTGCCGCCGCTGCTCCTGGGGCCCCGATCCCAACAGGGATGCCGGGGATTGGGGTCCCCAGCACCGGGGGTCGTCTTCCCGCACCCGCTCACGTCCTCCGAAAGAGGGGCGGAGCGGGTTGCGGGAGTGACACCCGCAGCAGGCGCCCTGATTGGTCGGCCGGTAATCCGGCCGACGAATCAGGGCGATCGTGAGGTGGCACCAGTGCCACCTCACCCCTGCTGGCAATGGCTGTTCGGGGCCGTCTCTGACGGCCCCGATCAGCCAGTAATTCCGGGTCATCGGGTCACTGGAGACCCGATTGACCCGGAATCTGCCGCAGATCGCTGGACTGAATTGTCCAGCGATCTGCGGCAATCGCCGACATGGGGGGACATAATGACCCCCCTGGGCGATATGCCGGGATGCCTGCTGAACGATTTCAGCAGGCATCCGGCTCCGGCTCCCCTCCGGCTAGCGGTGGGGGCCGGAAATGCTCAGGGCGTATCCATACGCCCTCGGTCCTTAAGGACTTGGAAACGGGGGCGTATGGATACGCCCTATGTCCTTAAGGGGTTAAACATTCACTTCTCAGCTCCCTAATTCTGGCAGCCACATCATGTATCCCCCTGCAATGGAAGATAACACCCCCCCCCCCCCCACACACACACACACACACACATCAATAGCTTTATGGATCACAAAGGTGAATGACATTATGTTGGGGGGGAGGGGAAGAACATTTAATCAAATTAAGAAGACACAATGAACACCAAATAGTAGAACAGAATAACCAGGAGTAAGATAATAGGTTGGTAATACTACAGTGGGGCAAAAAAGTATTTATTTAGTCAGCCACCAATTGTGCAAGTTCTCCCACTTAAAAAGATGAGAGAGGCCTGTAATTTTCATCATAGGTATAACTCAACTATGAGACATAATAGAAAAAAAATCCATAAATCCACATTGTCTGATTTTTAAAGAATTTATTTGCAAATTATGGTGAAAAATAAGTATTTGGTCACCTATAAACAAGCAAGATTTCTGACTCTGTAACTTCTTCTTTAAGAGTCTCCTCTGTTCTCCACTTGTTACCTGTATTAATGGCTCCTGTTTGAAATTGTTAGCAGTATAAAAGACACCTGTCCTCAAACCTCAAACAGTCACACTCCAAACTCCACTATGGCCAAGACCAAAGAGCTGTCGAAGGACACCAGAAACAAAATTGTAGACCTGCACCAGGCTGGGAAGACTGAATCTGCAATAGGCAAGCGGCTTGGTGGGAAAAAATCAACTGTGGGAGCAATTATTAGAAAATGGAATAGATAAAAGACCACTGATAATCTCCCTTGATCTGGGGTTCCACGCAAGATCTCACCCTGTGGTGTCAAAATTGTCACAAGAACGGTGAGCAAAAATCCCAGAACCACATGGGGGGACCTAGTGAATGACCTGCAGAGAGCTGGGACCAAAGTAACAAAGGCTACCATCAGTAACACACTACTCCACCAGGGACTCAAATCATGCAGTGCCAGACTTGTCCCCCTGCTTAAGCCAGTACATGTCCGGTCCCATCTGAAGTTTGCTATAGAGCATTTGGATGATCCAGAAGAGCATTGGGAGAATGTCATATGGTCAGATGAAACCAAAGTAGAACTTTTTGTTTAAAACTCCACTCATCGTGTTTGGAGGATGAAGAATGCTGAGTTGCATCCAAAGAACACCATACCTACTGTGAACCATGGGGGTGGAAACATCATGCTTTGGGGCTGTTTTTCGGCCAAGGGACCAGGATGACTGATCCGTGTAAAGGAAAGAATGAGTGAGATTTTGAGTGAAAACCTCCTTTCATCAGCAAGGGCATTGAAGATGAAACGTGGCTGGGTCTTTCAGCATGACAATGATCCCAAACACACTGCCTGGGCAACGAAGGAGTGGCTTTGTAAGAAGCATTTCAAGGTCCTGGGGTGGCCTAGCCAGTCTCCAGATCTCAACCCCATAGAAAACCTTTGGAGGAAATTGAAAGTCCATGTTGCCCAGCGACAGCCCCAAAACATCACTGCTCTAGAGGAGATCTGCATGGAGGAATAAGCCAAAATACCAGCAACAGTGTGTGAAAACCTTGTGAAGACTTACAGAAAACATTTGACCTCTGTTATATACCCTTTGTTGGCAATGACAAAGTATTGAGAGGAACTTTTGTTATTGACCAAATACTTATAGTATTTTCCACCATAATTTGCAAATAAATTCTGTAAAAATCAGACAATGTGATTTTATGGATTTTTTTTTCTCATTATGTCTCTCATAGTTGAGGTATACCTATGATGAAAATTCAGGCCTCTCTCAAGTGGGAGAACTTGCACAATTGGTGGCTGACTAAATACTTTTTTGCCTCACTGTATAAAAACATTGAGTAAGGACTAATAGTCTGTTCGTATTACCCTTCCTTACTTTTTTGATACGTTCTTAAAAGGGGTACTCCGGTGGAAAACTTTTTTTTTTTTATCAACAGGTGCCAGAAAGTTAAACAGATTTGTAAATTACTTCTATTAAAAAATCTGAATCCTTTCCGTACTTATTAGCTGCTGAATACTACAGAAGAAATTCTTCTCTTATTGGAACACAGGGCTCTCTGCTGACATCATGACCACAGTGCTCTCTGCTGACATCTCTGTCCATTTTAGGAACTGTCCAGAGCAACATATGTTTTCAATGCTGATTTTCTCCTACTCTGGACAGTTCTTAAAATGGACAGAGGTGTCAGCAGAGAGCATTGTGGTCATGATGTCAGCCGAGAGCTCTAGGTTTCAAAAAGAAAAGAATTTCCTCTGTAGTATTCAGCAGCTAATAAGTACTGGAAGATTAAGATTTTTTAATAGAAGTAATTTACAAATCTGTTTAACTCTCTGGCACCAGTTGACTAAAAAAAAAAAAAAGTTTTCCACCGGAGTACCCTTTTAATGACGCACAACATAAACGTATGTCATGGTGAGCTGGTACTTAACGCACCAGGACATACATTTACGTCCTATACATCAGAGCAATGCTCGGGTCATGCGCAGCAGGTCCCGGCTGCTGATCACAGCCAGGGACCCGCCGGTAATGGCCAACATCTGCGATCGCGTGGATGTTCGCCATTAAACCCTCAGATGCCGTGATCAATACAGATCACTGCATCTGCAGCACTGCGGTCACTAAAATGGATGATCGGATCGCCTACAGCGCTACACAGTGATCCGATCATCCAGAACGGCAGATGGAGGTCCCCTCACCTGGCTCCACTGCCTTCCACAGGTCTTCTGCTCTGGTCTGAGATCGAACAGACCAGAGCAGAAGATGACCGATAATACTGATCAGTGCTATGTCCTATGCATAGCACTGCACAGTATTAGCAATAGAATGATTGCTATAAATAGTCCCCTATGGGGACTATTAAAGTGTAAAAATGAAAGTAAATAAAGTTAAAAAAAAATATTAAAAAAGTAAAAAAAATTTGAAAAACCCCTCCCCTAATAAAAACGTAAATTGTCCCATTTTCCCTATTTCACGCCCAAAAAGTGTAAAAAATAAATAAAATTATATACATATTTGGTATCGCCGTGTGCATAAATATCAGAACTATTAAAATATAATGTTAATGATACGTAAGGTGAACTGCGTTAACGTAAAAATAAAAAATCCAAAATGGCTGCTTTTTTTTTCATAACATTTTATTCCCCTCAAAAATTGATAAAAAATGTATTAAAATTTTATATAAGCAAATATGGTATTAATAAAAAGTACAGATCACAGCGCAAAAAAAATTATTATAAAAAAAGTTATAGGTCTTCAAAATAGGGGGATTTTAAACGTGCTAATTTGGTTAAAAAGTTTGTGATTTTTTTAAGCACAACATTAATAGAAAAGTAGGCTATCATGGGTATCATTTTAATCGTATTGACCCAAAGAATAAATAACACACGTCATTTGTACCATAAAATGTACGGCGTGAAAACGAAACCTTCCAAAATTAGCAAAATTGCGGTTTTCTTTTTAATTTCCCCACACAAATAGTATTTTTTGTTTGCGCCATACATTTTATGGTAAAGTGAGTGATGGCAGTACAACGGACAACTGGTCGCGCCAAAAACAAGCCCGCATACTAGTCTGTAGATGAAAATATAAAAGAGTTATGATTTTTTGAAGGCGAGGAGGAAAAAACGAAAAAGTAAAAATAAAATTGTCTGAGTCCTTAAAGGGTAACTCTCATTAAAACTAATTTTTGCTATTGCACTCCTTTGGTAAATCAAAAATATTTCTAATATACTTTTGTTTAAAAAAACAATTATTTGTGCTTAAAAAAGCTCGAGCCCATTTTCCCCCATCTCATACACAGACTTTGTACCGAAGCCCAAACACAGGAAGTGCAGCCTGGAGTGCTGAGGGGGGGTGGGGGTGTCCAGTCTCATCCAATCATAGTTCCTCTCACACTTAACTGCCATATTCTGTTGGTTGGACTCACCCCCCTCAGCACTCCAGGCTGCAAAAAAAAATAAAATAAAGTTTTTTCCTGGAATAACCCTTTTAAATGTTTGTATAGGAATGTTTTGGTATCAATGTATTTTTCTTAGTCACCAGGTACCAGCTGTATCCCAGAAATACCACTTATCGTTTTCACTTGTTGATGCCATTTCTGACAAACCACTGGTATGTTGTTGTTTTTTTCCCCCGTTACCCAGGAAATTGCCCTAAGGGAGTCAGAAATCATGTTGTGCGGAGGATCAGAGAACATGAGCCAAGCCCCATATGCCGTGCGCAACATTCGCTTTGGTACCAAATTGGTAGCCGATATTAAGGTGAAAAAAATATTTATTAATTTTGATTGCTAGCAGAAACATACTTTGCGGTGTTGTATGGAGATTGTCATGTTGTAAAGTAATGTGCAGCTGTACATTACGTTGGAGTTCTGTCGCAGAATTAGCGGGACCTAAGCAAGCAAAAAAAAAAATGGGCAGACAAGAATACCACCACTTGCAGCAGAGCATGCTAAATAAACAGAAATCAGGCGACCATTATTAAAGGGATTATCCAGGAATAGAAAAACACAGGTAATTTCTTTCCAAAACCGCTCCCTGTCTGTCTCCAGGTTGTGTGTGATATCACAACTTGGCTCCATTCACTTCAGTGGAACTGAGCTGCAGCACCACACCCAACCTGGAGACAGACAGGGAGCGGTTTTGGAAAGAAATTACCTGTGTTTTTCTTTTCCTGGATAACCCCTTTAAAGGCAATGGGATCCAACGTTGTCACAACTTGGATGCAGCTGTGAAACAGACCTATGTAATACGGGAGTTTGCAGATAAGTCTTTGGCTTTGTAAAGAAAACCACAATCTATGGGACTGAGAGAATGTATTTGTTCTACATAAACCTTCCTGAGCCCCTCACACTTAGACTTGTTAGAACCCATTGGTTGTAATACAAGTTGCCATCTACAGCTAATGCGGCCGCCTCTGTGATTGGAAATGTTCTTCCCTTGAGCTGTTTTCCCAGGTTAGGAGAGAGTTTCGGTAGTTGTCTAAAGGGTCCGAATTAGACGGACATTACAGATCTACCAGATTCTGCTGCACCTTGTGAAGAGCAGCAATTGCCTAAATCCTTAAAGGGAAACTGACAACCTGCTCATCCACACAAAACATGAACTATTACTGCTCATTACATAGTTTACGATGTAGTAGACATCCTGATTGTTACTGCACCTGTCCCCATTAATAAAGAAGCCTTGGATTATCACATTGAGTTCCCGTCCGTCTTCATCTCTACTACATCGTTTATATATTGCTATTTCTTTACTGGACTGAGCACCACTGGAGGGCTTCAGGGGAATAGCGGAAGCCGTGCATCGGTCATAGGGGGTGTTAGCAGTAAGCCAGGGGAAGGGAGGTGTGGTAGTGCCAGCTACATCTCTTCTTGAGTGCTGTTTACCAATAACTGATATCGGCCATTGCTTCACTTCAGATGGAAGACACCCTGTGGGCCGCGCTCACAGACTCCATGATAAAGACTACCGTGGCCATTACAGCCGAGAATCTGGCAGAAAAATATGGCATCTCCAGAGAGGATTGTGATAAATATTCCTTCCAGACTCAGCAGAGGTGGAAAGCCGGTGAGTTTTTGCTCCTTTCAAGTTAAAGTTCAGGAATTATAGGTGAATACACTGCTGCTTCAGTGCATGTGAGATAAATACTTACTACAAGGATTGACAAATTTGTTATTAATCGAGGAGCCAGGAAAAAAAAAAAGTTAGGAGCCAGAATCCTGCATGTCATGTAATGTCATATGATCAGTCATTAGATTCCCCTCATCTCTCTCTGTATCCATCATTAGTGTCCCATCATCTCTCCTTGTGTTCGTCATTACTGTCCCCTAATCTCTCCCTGTGTCCGTTAATAGTGACCCCTCATCTCTGCCTGTGTCCGTCATTACTGTCCCCTCATCTCTCCCTGTGTCAGAGTCATTGCTGTCCCCTAATCTCTCCCTGTGTCCCCTCATCTCTCCGAGTCACAGTCATTAGTGTCCCCTCATCTCTTCCTGTGTCAGTCATTGGTGTCCCCTCATATTTTCCTGTGTCACAATGATAAGTGTCCACCTGAGCTCCTCTCATGTGTCACGATCATTGGTGTCCCCTCATCTTTAAAAAAACAAAACTTGCCACTATTCCCATGATGATCCCCTGTTCTGCTTCCGGTCGGTGCTCCGGTGTTACATGAGCAGTAGATGTCAGGTGACTGCTCCGGCTAATCTCCAGCCTTGGTGGTCACGACCAATACTCCTGAGTACAGAGCGAGGCCCCTGATTGGCAGCGGCAGTCACCTGACGTCCACTGCTTATGTAACTCTGTAGCGCTGCCCAGAGACAGAACTGGGGATCAGCGTGGGAAGGAGAGGGAAGTAAGTAAAGCAATTTTTGTGACAATGACCTGGTGCCTAGGATTTTTTTAAATGGGCACTGTCCAAATTTGATTCCTTATGCCAAATAAATAACTTTTTTATAATTGGCTTCCATTAACACAAAATACATTTTATGTTAGTTTTTCTGCTGTATACTTCTGGCCACCAGGGGTCTCCCTTCATGGCCAGAACACATTGGCCCTCATTTACTAACAGCATTCCGACTCTTTTTGTCAGGTTGTGCGCATAAATTCTGCGTAAATTCTGAATGTGCGCCAGAAAAAACCCAACAGAATCAGAAACACTCAGAGTGAAAAAAAAACCTGTGTTCCCTACATTTTATCCAAAAGAAAACTCTACACTTTAAAGCATGTATAAAGTTTCCAAAAGCGGATTAAATTAGTAAATACCATGGAAGAAAAAGGTCGGAACAGCAAAAAACACAACAAAACCTACACTCCACTCTTAGTAAATCAGGGCCATTCCCTCTGGTCAAAATCTCAGATTTTGGTCTCCGGCTTGTAATGTCAGGAAACCAAACTCAGGAAGTGTTTCTCTGCACTGAGCTTGATTGATAGCTGCAAAGAGCCTCACTGTGACAGATGCCCAGACTGAAAGCTGCAAAGAGCCTCACTGAAATGCAACCATTAGAGGGAGCTCATTCTATACAAATTAACAAAAGAGAGAATGTAATAAAAATAACATGTAATTGACGTGTGCAGCTCAGGACGCTGGATACTTTACCGCTGAGATGGCTCCTATTGAATTGAAGTCAAAGAAAGGACCAATTAAAATGGATCAGGATGAACATCCACGACCCCAGACAACCCTGGAACAGATGGCAAAACTGCCCCCGGTGTTCAAGAAGGATGGTGTGGTGACTGCAGGGAATGCATCGGTGAGAAGGAGCATGTTATTACTAAGTTATGTGACTTTATAACAGCGTTTTCAAATTAATGGGCCTCTGGCTGTTGAAAACAACAACTCCCAGAATGTCCAGACAGCCAGTGGCTTTCTGGGCATGTTTTGAGTTGTAGTTTTGCAACAACCAGAGACACACCGGTTGCGAAACACTTCTGCATACGTTTATATTGTCATTAGGCTTCTGAGTTTTTAAATAGTTTTCCAATATATATAATATAAAAAAATTAAGTTTAATTGTAGAATAATGTAAAGTTCTGCAACTTTCTAAAATATTCTCTTTTATTCCAGTTATAAAACCAAATTTTGGACCCTTTTCTGTAGTACGTGTTGTCCACTTTTAGATAGCTACCCTAATGCCTTGGCACTTGAAAGACAACAAGTACTACAAAAAAGGAGATGAAAAGCCACACACGATAGGATGACGTTTTGCAATCTTTATTCAGTAAATATTAAAAGCACTTAAGTCACACATGGATGAGGCAATGCTCAGAGTAGTACAAATGTAACATTATTATGTTTTAATCTTGTATTGTCTTAGCAAACCGCCAAATACACACACACACATATAGAAGTATTTACATACCCATAGGTTGTTATCACTCTGGGATGCTGCCTACCCCGAGAAATGTGTACCAGGGTGCGGTTTGCTTAGTATAGAAGGCCCTGCTGCCAACTGGCCCAAAAACAGCAGGAAATATAGGGAATGTCCACAGCTTGATTTATGAGATAACTGGAACTTTTACTGAACTTCGTATGCAAACAGTCTTTATAAACATATAGTCTCTCCTGAGGTAACCGGGATGCAGGTTCCTCACAGGCTTGCTGGGACTAATAGTCTTTAGCTTTAAGCAGGCCACTGTGCTACTAATTTTATGAGTCGAGTTGAATAGTAGTCACCAGGATTTAGGAAACAGAGCTTTATAACTCACGGTTTTAGTGGCTGCTGGTTCTTTAGGCTTTGGCCTAGTTGAGATGAATTGCGATATGCTGATTGTGCTTGCTTGATAGTCCGGAACAAGAGCAGGAGCAAGAGTGTGCAGGAACAAGAGTGTGAATTTAGTGACTACAGCCCCTTATATACTAAGGGGGCTGGACTAATCCCATTGGCTGCAAAGCCTGTAGGTCCTGAACCCAGAGAATTCTGGGTACATCACATGACATCATCACATGACCCAGGAAGGTCCGAAATATCCGTACAATCATTATAATATATCACGTGACCTAGATAGGTCCTATTCATTTGCACACTATACAGAAATACATTTATATGAGGTGACCAAGGGGCAAGCCCTGCAGGAGAACCCTGTGGAATGGAGGGACTCTAGCTGAAGGGAGTCTAGACAGGGACAGGACAAGGTCCTTTACCGGGACACATCACACTGCTCAAAAAAGTAAAGGGAACACTAAGATAACACATCCTAAATCTGAATGAATGAACTAATCATATGAAATACTTTTGTCTTTACATAGTTGAATGTGCTGACAACAAAATCACACAAACATGATCAATGGAAATAAAATTTATCAACCCATGGAGGTCTGAATATGGAGTCACACTCAAAATCTGGGCATGCTCCTGAGGAGGTGCCAGATGGACTCCTGACGGATGTCCTCCAAGACCTGGACTAAAGCATTCGCCATCTCCTGGACAGTCTGTGGTGCAACGTGGCATTGGTGGATGGAGCGAAACATGATGTCCCAGATGTGCTCAATCGGATTCAGGTCTGGGGAACAGGCGGGACAGTCCATAGCATCAATGCCTTCCTCTTGCAGGAACTGCTGACACACTCCAGCCACATGAGGTCTAGCATTGTCTTGCATTAGGAGGAACCCAGGGCCAACCACACCAGCATATGGTCTCACAAGGGGTCTGAGGATCTCATCTCGGTACCTAATGGCAGTCAGGCTACCTCTGGCAAGCACATGGAGGGTTGTGCGCCCCCCAAAGAAATGCCACCCCACACCATTACTGACCCACCGCCAAACCGGTCATGCTGGAGGATGTTGCAGGCAGCAGAATGTTCTCGATGGCATCTTCACACTGTCACGTCTGTCACATGTGCTCAGTGTGAACCTGCTTTCATCTGTGAAGAGCACAGGGCGCCAGTGGGGAATTTGCCAATCTTGGTGTTCTCTGGCAAATGCCAAACGTCCTGCACGATGTTGGGCTGTAAGCACAACCCTCACCTGTGGACGCCTGGCCCTCATATCACCCTCATGGAGTCTGTTTCTGACCATTTGAGTGGACACATGCACATTTGTGGCCTGCTGGACGTCATTTTGCAGGGCTCTGGCAGTGCTCCCCTGCTCCTCCTTGCACAAAGGCGGAGGTAGCGGTCCTGCTGTTGGGTTGTTGGCCTCCTACGGCCTCCTCCATGTCTGCTGATGTACTGGCCTGTCTCCTGGCAGCACCTCCATGCTCTGGACACTACGCTGACAGACACAGCAAACCTTCTTGCCACAGCTCGCATTGATGTGCCATCCTGGATGAGCTGCACTACCTGAGCCACTTGTGTGGGTTGTAGACTCCGTCTCATGCTACCACTAGAGTGAAAGCACAGCCAGCATTCAAAAGTGACCAAAACATCAGACAGGAAGCATAGGAACTGAGAAGTGGTCTGTGGTCACCACCTGCAGAACCACTCCTTTATTAGGGGTGTCTTGCTAATTGGCTATAATTTCCACCTGTTGTCTGTTCCATTTGCACAACAGCATGTGAAATTGATTGTCAATCAGTGTTGCTTCCTGAGTGGACAGTGTGATTGACTTGGAGTTACATTGTGTTGTTTAAGTGTTCCCTTTTTTTTGAGCAGTGTATATAAGACCAAGTACGAGTACCAATACTTTCTTTCAAGTACTTACAGATACCAATACCTCCCCCCCTCCCCCATTAAGTAGAAGCCCCCAATAGAAAGGTAGGTAAGGAATTCCCGCTATTAGGTAGAAGCCCCCAGCAGGTAGGGAATCCCTGCTATTGGGTATAAGCCCCTAGTAGGTAAGGAATTCCCGCTATTAGGTAGAAGCCCCCAGCAGGTAGGGAATTCCTGCTATTGGGTATAAGCCCCCAGTAGGTAAGGAATTCCCGCTATTAGGTAGAAGTCCCCAGCAGGTAGGGAACATAGAAAACACCAGTAGTTAGTTAGGGAATCCCCCTATTAGGCAGAAGCCCTTAGTGGTTATGCATGGAACTCCCCCCCCCCCCCCCCCCCCATTAGGTAAAGTTCCTAGTAGGGTATCCCCTATTAGATACATGCCTCCATTCGTTTCCTCCCAATAAGCCCCATCCAAAAGAAAATAATAAAAATCCCACTCACCTTCCCTCAGCTACCACTCTGAGGCCTTTACATCCTTTTGCTCTGTTAGTGGTAACAGATAACTAAGAGAATGGTGAAGGTTAGAGGTTTGATTTTATTTAATTTTTTTTTTTTTTTTTTTTTTTTTATGGACTGAAACTGTCTCTTTGTCTACTTGCTGTGTGGGGTCCCTGTGATCTTCAGGAATTGGATACATTTAATCTTACAAATGTCCGATATCTGCACTGATACCATTATCTGCACCAGGACATCCCTCCAATAAATCCTTTAAAAGTATTAAAAAAATATTGCGGCATTGGACATGAATCGGGCGGCACCCGGAGTAGTGGACATGTAGCACTATTATCTAAATCTTATGATGCTGTAACTTTCATACTTTTTCCTTGCAAGCATTGCATGTCTGTAAGACTCCCTACTACATCATCTGGGTCTCCACAAGGAGAATCAGAACCTGCAGGCTGACATTTCCTGTTTTCTTCAGCTCACTGTTCAGCTTTGCCGTATAGATTGGGATATAATGAGCAGAGTCATGTCATTATCATTCGTGGAAGGATGAGTTAATGAGAGCTCTGTTGTATTTGCTGAAGACCTAGTAGGGTAGGAAAGTAACAGTACACACACAGATGAGGCTCTGTAGAGCACCCCCTTGTTACACTCTGGTCTCTGTGGTCAGGACTGTACTGCAGAGTTCACATGTAGTAGTGTCCTATGCTCCTTGGGTAACAGAGCAATGTTCCCAATCCAGGGAGGCTCCAGGTGTTGCAAAACTACAGCTCCCAGCATGCCTGGGCAGCCAAAGGCTTGGAAACACAGCAAAAGAGAGTTCCTCCTTAATCTTGGAGCACGGGTCTGTCTCTGGTTTTCGCTCTATGTAAAAAGGAGTAGATTGGCGTGATAGTAACAATTCCTTCTTTTTCTTGCAGGGAAGCTGTGATGGAGCTGGAGCTGTCATTCTAGCTAGTGAGGAAGCCACCACCAAACACAAGCTCACTCCACTGGCCAGGATTGTAGCCTACCATGCAAGCGGATGTGAACCCAAGATCATGGGCATTAGTAAGAAAATACTATGCTTCATAGGTGAATCCTAAAAGCTTTTATTGAAGTGCTTAAAGGGGTACTCCACTGGAAAACTTTTTTTTTAAATCAAATGGCTCCAGAAAGTTAAACAGATTTGTAAATTACTTCTATTAAAAAATCTTAATCCTTCCTGCTGTATACTACACAGGAAGTACTTTTCTTTTTGAATTTCCTTTCTGTCTGACCACAGTGCTCTCTCCTGACACCTCTGTCCATGTCAGGAACTGTCCAGAGCAGGATAGGTTTGCTATGGGGCTTTGCTGCTACTCTGGACAGTTCCTAAAATGGACAGAGGTTGGCGCGTGGCTTAGCGTGGCATGTGAGCAGACGCGCGGTCCGGAGCTCCGCGGAGCATCCTTCATTTATTCTGGACATCTGGCCAGAATTCAGCTTTTTATTATCGCCTACCTGTGGGGGAAGGTCCCTGGAGCATTTTGATACTGGGATGGCTGGGTGGAGACGTAATAGGAAGACACAGGGAGCGCCGGAGGATAGTGAGGCTGAGATGCAGGGGGAGCCGGCGCCATTTTGCGCAGAGGTGTCCGGAGTTGTGGAATGGCTGCAGCGCTTCGCACGTGTCACAGAACCACTAGTTCGGGCTCCGGTGGATGACTGGAGCGAGGAGGAGCAGGATTGGGCTGACTGGCTGGCCGGGGCCTCGGTCTCTTATACGGCCGCGGACCCCGCCACTGTGCTGAGTGGGCCTATACATCATGCTGCCGCAGGTCAGTCTGAACTTAACTCTCTCTTTTCTGGAGTGCCATCTGCCTGCCAAGGGGACTCCTCTAACATTGCTGCTCTACCCCCTGATGACCTTGCTGGGACTCTCTCTGCTGTATCTGCACAGCTCTCTGCAAATGTTAACCCCTTCAGAGCTGTTGTGGTGCCTGCAACATTAACCCCTTAACGACAATGGACGTAAATGTACGTCATGGTGACGTGGTACTTAGCACACCATGACGTACATTTACGCGCCGACATGATCGCGAGCACCGGAGCGGTGCTCGCGTCATGCCCGGCAGGTCCCGGCTGATATCAGCAGCATGCGATTGCGCGGATGTCCGCCATTAACCCCTCCAATGCCGTGATCAATACAGATCACGGCATCTGTGGCATTGCGGTAGTTTGAATGGACGATCGGATCGCCTGCAGCACTGCCGCAGGGATCCGATCATCCAGCATGGCGGCCGGAGGTCCCCTCACCTTGCTCCGGCCGTCTCCCGGGGTCTTCTGCTCTGGTCTGAGATTGAGCAGACCAGAGCAGAAGATCACCGATAATACTGAGCAGTGCTGTGTCCTATACATAGCACTGCACAGTATTAGCAATCAACTGATTGCAATGAATAGTCCCCTATGGGGACATAAAAAGTGTAAAAAAAAAAAAAAAAAAAGGAAAAAAATGTAAAATAAAAAAGGAAAAAAATTTGAAAAATCCCCTCCCCCAATAAAAAGTAAAACGTCCGTTTTTCCCCATTTTACCCCCAAAAAAGCGTAAAAAAAATAATACACATATTTGGTATCGCTAAAAGTCTGAACTATTAAAATATATTGTTAATTACGGTGAATTTATAAAAAATTAATAAAAAGTAAAACCTAAGCAAAAGTGGTACTGATAAAAACTACAGATTATGGTGCAAAAAATTAGCGCTCATATCGCCCCATATACGGAAAAATTAGAAAGTTATAGGTGGTCAAAATAGGGCAATTTCAAACATACTAATTTTGTTAAAATGGTTTGAGATTTTTTTTAAGCGGTACAATTATTTAAAAGCACATAATCATGGGTATAATTTTAATTGTATTTACCCACAGAATAAAGAAAACATGTCATCTTTACTGGAAAGTGTACAGCGTGAAAACAAAACCTTCCAAAATTTGCTAAATTGCGGTTTTCTTTTCAATTTTCCCACATAAATAATATTTGTTTGGTTGCGCCATACACTTTATGGTAAAATAAGTGATGTAATTACAAAGTACAATTGGTGACGCAAAAAACGAGCCCTCATATGTGTCTGTGGATGGAAATATAAGAGAGTTATGATTTTTAGAAGGCGAGGAGGAAAAAACGAAAATGCAAAAATAAAATTGGTCTGGTCCTTAAGGCCAAAATGGGCTTGGTCCTTAAGGGGTTAAACACCTCATCTACATCTGCTCCTGCTAAGCCAATTTTGAAGGTTGTCTCCAAGGGCAACACCGATGTTAAAATGCTACTGGGCGGCCTGCGTGAGGACATTAACCTTATCCGCCATGATATGCGCGTTAGTGCGGTTGAGGAAAGGGTGGGGATCTGGAGGATCACGTCCCTTCGCTTAAGAGAGATATGCATCATGTGATTAACAATCTGACTGCACTTGCCACTAAATTTGATGACATGGACGCCTATTAGGTGTTCCTGAAAAAGTCAAGGGTCGTGATCTGAAGAATATTTTGAAAATTGGCTCCTTAATACTTTTGGAAAAGAGACTTTGATGCCTTTGTGGTGAACCACGGGATGAATGGCGGATCACGGGTGTTGCGGTGTGAGTGGTGGGATCTGATGTTATTAACCCCGGGGGTCGGATGGTAGTAACCACTATGTGTTTGTGACGCCAGTGTGGTTTTCGGGTTCCGGATCACCACACACCTGGATTCTCTGTTATCCCACGGGCTAGTAGTGAATAAAGAGTCCACAACCAGATATGGTTAAACGGAGGCTTTACTGAGTAGAAGACAGGTGGAATTATCTTCACAGCTAAGGCCAGATTTCCCAGAGAGGTGGCCAGGACCCAGAGGACCTCGCAGCTTGCTGGACCAATACTTGTAATAAACCTGACTTGTAATTAGACTTGACTTTACTTTGTGCAGGACTTGACTAGTTTCAGTGACAGCAGACATAGACTTGAGACTTACTGGAGAGACTGAAGCTTTTGGGCCTTCCAGATGCTGATCACTTGTCCTGAGATCTCTGGTGGTTGCTGTCTCAGCAAAGATGTGTTCTCAAAGAGAGTGGTGGTACAAGAGGGAGAATTGTAAATGGCCACCCCTTTATATAGTGAGCTGGACTAAAGCCCATTGGTCAAGCTGTGGGTCATAGGTTGAACTGGTGCTCTCTGGGAGTACATGTGACAACAAATCATGTAACTGCATAACATAACATGTGACAGGCTTACTCACAGATCCTTGAGACTTCCCACAGGTCCTCTACACTATCTTTACATAGGGATCCTGCCTATACATTAAAGTGACATACACACAATATAAAACAACAGGGAGACAACAGGGGGAGACCCTGCAGAGGAGCCCCCAGGTCACTGAGGGACTCAACCTGACAGGGCCTACAGGTAGTACAGGACCGTGTACCTGTACTGGGACATCACACCTTTATTTGCTGTTGAGCACGCCCACATGGTGCCCACTCATCCCCTCCCGCCTGGAGTCCCACCTCGAGCTGTCCTCATCCGCATTTTGCACTATAAAGATAGAGATATCATTCTCCATAAAGCCAGGGACATGGACTCGCTCACCATCAATGGCAGCCGTATCTCTATTTTCCCGGATTTTTGGGCTGAAGTTGAGAAGAGGCATGCACTAAATGTAATGTACTCTATGCTATACCCTGCACGCCTCCACATAGTTGCTCTAGGAACTACCCATATGTTTGACTCCTCTGTGGCGGCTGCAGAATGGCTGGATATACATGAGGCGCAAATATGGCGCTCCCGTACCTGAGGTTCCTGTGTGGACTGTGTGTACCGATGTTGGTCCTGCTGGCCTGCCTGGGACTTCCTGTGCCTTTTATGCATATTTAGGCCACATAGTTTCGAATGTGCCTCTGTATCTATGCTGTGCCTTTTATTAATAACTTTATTGATACTTATATTACTGGTTCTCTGTTCTCTGGGTACTTGTCTATGTTGCCATATGTCCTCATTATGTTTTGTTCTCATTTGCTCGGATTTGAGTATGGCATGTTGGTGAAGTATCTTCTATCTATATGTCACCTGCTCACTCTACCTGGGCTATTTGTTTGCCCCTTGTGTTGCAGGTTGTGACTGTTTAGTTATTGCTGTTTGTCTGGGGTGTCCTTGTTGTTAAGTGTCCTTTCTTCTGCTCATTATGCAGTGCTCTGTCTTTTATGTTTCTTCCCAGTTTCGCTTATTGGCGGCTCCTGCGTCCGCCCCCTTACATTGTCACTTATGATTCCTTAATTATCTTATGGCTACTGATTTACATGTGGTGGTGTGGAACGAACGTAAGGGGCCTCAATGATCCCACCAAGCGTCTTGCTGTTTTTCAGGTGTGGTATCCCAGTACAGGACCTGGTCCTGTTCCTGTCTAAAGTCCCCTCAGCCAGAGTCCCTTCATTCCCATAGGGCTCTCCTACAGGGCTTACCCCTGGTCGCCTCATATAAATTGTGTATTATTTAATGTATATACATAGATAATATAACTGTATAGGACCTTAGCAGGTCATGTGACTATAATAATGGTTGTACTATTGTTCAAGGACCTTCCAGTGTCATGTGATATACCCAGAGTTCACTGGGTTCAGTACTTACAGGTTTGCTGACCAATGAGCTTAGTCCAGCCCCTTGTTATATAAAGGGCTGTAGCCACTAAATTCGCTCTCTTAGTTCCTGCTTTTCCTGTCGGATTATCAAGCGAGCACAAATATCTCAGCACAAATCTCAATTCAACTAGGCCAAAGCCTGAAAGAACCTGCAGCCACTAAACCGTGAGTTACAAAGCTCAATCTATCCAATCCTGTGTGACTACTACTAGCTAGAATATTATAATTAGTAGCACAGTGGCCTGCATCAAAGCTCATTGCTTCAAAGTCCCAGCAAAACCTGTGAGGAACCTGCATTCCGGTTGCCTCTTAAGAGAATGTTATGTATAGAGACTGTTGCATAAAATCTTCAAGTAAAGTTCTTCAGTTTATTCATAAAGTCTGCTGTGGACATTCCGTTATTTTCCCTGCCGTTTCGGGGACGGTTGGCGGTAGGACCATTCACACTAAGGAAACCTCCCCCTGGCGTCACGGCAACTAAGGGCTAATACCACCAGACCCTGCACTTACATCACCGCAACACCCCAGACACCAAAACTCTCCTGGTTCACCACAAGTCTTTTGGCGTCTTACTGACAGGATACGGGTGTGTGCCTTTAAGAACTTTGCTACCCTGACAAAAGCCATAGTCCTCACCCTATTCAGAACTGTGCTTTATAAACTGTCCGGAAATATCGCATGTAGCGATTAAGATTGCGCCCAGAAGTGTACGGGACTTTACTGTTGAGATTGTGCTGAGCTGGGGCGCAAGAAAAAGGGCCTTCCCGCGTGCTCGAAAAGCTGCAACTCCTCCCCCTTGATCCTCCGCAGTCACACCGGAGGATCGAAAAGTCCCTCCTGTGTTGCCAAGGAGAAGGACTTCTTGCCCGGACCAAACCGGAAGTCCCTCGGGCGCAGCAAAAATTCAAAAGCTCCGGCAGCTGCGCCCGCATCCACATAGTGCACCTCCGCTGCAAAGACTCTGCAAAAGCCAGAAGAAGAATCCGGGCAGCGCAGCTAATACCGCAGACTACAGCAGCAGATTGCACAAACCGCTGCAGCACGCCGCGTTCCATCTTAAAGGGCCAGCGTATCCTAATTGCCAAGCAGCGAGGACGCACTCAATCTTCAAGACAGCGCACTCAAGCTTCAAGACAGTGCTCTCAAGCTTCAGGACAGCGCACTCAAGCTCCAAAACAGCGCACTCAAATTTTCTTAAAGGGCCAGCGTACCCAATCAAGTTTCCAAATGTCAACACCTACAGAATCATCACCACCAACTAACCAACAGGATGGAGGTGCTCCTGGGACAGCTACAGGGATCTGCATTGGAAGAGGTCCGCACCTGGCCAGCTGCCGACAAGGCCACAGTGTAGCACATTTTTGAGGGACTCTACCAAGTGTTTGAGTCTCACTCCCCATCTGAGGTACGTCTACGCTTGTACCAGAGACGTCAGAAACCAGGTAAAACCCTTCGGGCCTATGCTGTAGCATTACAAAATGCATTACAAACTGTGCAGAAGTTAGACAGCATTATGCCCGAGCAGGGTAACAAGGTGCTCATGGACAGATTCATAGATTTTTTTTTATATAATATTTTTTTATGCACCATTACATATGCACCCACCTTATTATCACTTTAGCACATGCATTCATATAATCTTAATCCTATCTAAGCACATTATAGAGTTCTAACACATACATGGCATGGTACACATGTTCACATACACATTTTTTTTTTTTGCGTGGTTCACAGCACATTGGTTTTGGATGATTTTAGCACACATTTTTCTTCACATTGCCTCTTTTTTTTTTTTTTTTTTATTTATTTTTTTTTTAGGTTATACATCATTTGATCAAGTATCCAATATTCATGGGAAGAAATTTTCGTATTATGGAGTTTGCATTATTGGACCACGCTTGACATATACTTTTCTTATTTCTTATTATTTTTTATATTTTATATATTTATTTTTCATTTATAAAAAAATTTTCAGTGATAAAACATAAAAATGGGTATGTCTTGTTGTTATCCTATGAAGATGCATCTTCACTGACGAATTTGATTTTGTAACAATGGGTTGTCACATGTGTGGTATATAATTTATTTATTTTTTGCCTGATTTTTATTGTATTGTGTACAATCAGATGGGGTAATTTGGGTGTCACATATTTGGTTGAAAGACACTGGAAATATGGGTCATAGTATATGGTCACAGTAGAGAAGAGTATGCATATTTATATTATATGTCGGTGTATTAATTAATTTTATCACATATTTGATCTTTCTATTCTATATACAGTGGTCCCTCAACATACGATGGTAATTCGTTCCAAACGAGTCATCGTTTGTCGAATCCATCGTATGTTGAGGGATTCGTGCAATGTAAAGTATAGGAAGCTGTACTCACCTGTCCCCGCCGCTTGTTATGGTGTCCATCGCTCCCGATGGTGATCCCGGGCCTCCGCTGGGCTCTCCTGGTCTTCTCCGGTCCTCCGCTGTCTTCTCCGGTCCTCTTCTGTCTTCTCCGGTCCTCTTCTGTCTTCCGCAAGGCCTTACTGGGCCTGCGTAGCGATGTCATTACGCCGCTGCATACGCCATTCCTATTGGATGACGTGCGCAGCAGCGTATTGACGTCATCAGAGAGGGCCGAGAAGACACCGGAAGACCAGGGCTGGACCCGGAGGGCACCCCGGAGCATCGTGGAGGGGTAAGTAGTACTTACCGCACCACACAGGGAACATTAAGCTGCTATCCGGCAGCAGCTTAAGCATTTGGCGCTGCTGGATAGCACTTAATGCGATGGCCCCAACATAAAAAAGCATCGTATGTCGATGCTGACATCGACATGTGATGGCCTCTGAGAGGCCATCGTATGTCGATTTCATCATATGTCGGGGCCATCGTAGGTCGGGGGGTCACTGTATACATTTTTCTTTTTATTATTCACATATACTGATTCATGCTGGTCCATACAATGCACATAACATGCCATCTGATTAATGGTAATCACTTTTGGCAGTCACTTCTTATTCAATTTGAGCATGTACTTTCACAGTTTTTATATATATGTTTCCAGATACTGTTTGCACTGTCCCATTGCCCCACTTTCATTGTCCAGTTGTTGAAGTGCAATATCACTGTTTATATTTTTAGTATTTTATACCATTGTAAACATTTTATCTAGTGACCAGTCTGCGACAAGGGCCCTGCCGCAGACCTCACATCATTTTCTAAATAAATGTCATTATTTTATGCTATTTTAGACACGTTTTCTCTTTCTCTTCTTTCTAATTTTTGACCATATTTCTTTTACTCTTACCTAGCCTAGCAGGACTGCCTCCCTTTTTATACTATTAGTACTCTATCTGAATTGTGTTCGTTACCTGATATCTCCCTTTGGATTACTCATGGGATTTTGTATCTCTCCCAGGTGTACGATGGGCCGATTTTGAAGTCATTTGCTCAACTGCGGGAGGAATTTATTCTACCTCGCTCATTTTTTTTATCGTTACCTACAAATGCGACATGCCCTTGATGCGCAGTCTCGGGCTTGCGATTTGACTGTCGGCTCGTCTGTAGTGGTAAATGATTTGTTCACTCAGATATCTACTAAAGGTGTGATGTCTGTGCTGTGTAGGGAACTGCTGTCCTCGTATCATGAGGCCTATCCGTTGAGTATTAAGGATAAATGGGAGATGGATGTGGGTCCCATATCGGATGAGCAGTCGACACAGATTTTAACTATGACCCCGCGGCTTGCCATATCAGAGGCCCACCGGGTGTCCCAAATTTCACATTGAGTGTATCATACTCCCGCCTTTCTGCATAGAATTGGGGTACGGCCGGATTCCTGCTGTCCCCGTTGTTCCCTCCCGATGCTCACTTGCTTCATGTGATGTGGTACTCTACTCATCTTACACAATTTTGGAATGATGTGGTATAGTTGATTAGGAGAGTGTATGGTTGCCCGTTCAGTCTGTCCTCCTTGACGGGTGTCCTGGGATATTTAGATGGGTTAGATGAGGATGGTGGCTTGTACATTGCTATTAGTAGGATTTTATACCAAGCTCGTAAATTAATCGCATAGCATTGGTTGCGAGCCTCCCCACCTACTATTTCTGAGTTGACTATAAAATTAAATCATATCATTAGACTGGAAAAAGGTGTATATCTTTAAAGAAAAGCCTTACGTAAATTTGAGTCCAATTGGGGACCTTGGATCGATATCCCTGGTTTGTCATCCATTTATTTGCAGAGAACTCTTATGGAGGTGATTTTGGGGCAGTTAGGGGGGTCTGACCACTAATACTGTCTAAGTTCTGTTTGTGACCTCTTCTTGTTTAACCCCTTAACGACGCAGGACGTATATTTACATCCTGCGCCGGCTCCCGCGATATGAAGCGGGATCGCGCCGCGATCCCGCATCATATCGCGTCGGTCCTGGCGCTCATCAACGGCCGATCGCGGCGATGTGCGGTATTAACCCTTTAGAAGCGGCGGTCAAAGCTGACCGCCGCTTCTAAAGTGAAAGTGAAAGTGACCCGGCTGCTCAGTCGGGCTGTTCGGGACCGCCGCGGTGAAATCGCGGCGTCCCGAACAGCTTGCAGGACACCGGGAGGGCCCTTACCTGCCTCATCGGTGTCCGATCGACGAATGACTGCTCCGTGCCTGAGATCTAGGCAGGAGCAGTCAAGCGCCGATAACACTGATCACAGGCGTGTTAATACACGCCTGTGATCAGGATGAGAGATCAGTGTGTGCAGTGTTATAGGTCCCTATGGGACCTATAACACTGCAAAAAAAAGTAAAAAAAAAGTGTTAATAAAGGTCATTGAACCCCTTTCCTAATAAAAGTTTGAATCACCCCCCTTTTCCCATAAAAAAAATAGAACAGTGTAAAAAAAAATAAACATATGTGGTATCGCCGCGTGCGTAAATGTCCGAACTATAAAAATATATCATTAATTAAACCACACGGTCAAAACCGCACGGTCAATTCCAAAGTAAAAAAAAACGCATTTTTGGTCACTTTTTATACCATTAAAAAATGAATAAAAAGTGATTAAAAAGTCCGATCAAAACAAACATCATACCGATAAAAACTTCAGATCACGGCGCAAAAAATGAGTCCTCATACCGCCCTGTACGTGGAAAAATAAAAAAGTTATAGGGGTCAGAAGATTAAATTTTTAAACGTATAAATTTTCCTGCATGTAGTTATGATTTTTTCCAGGAGTACAACAATATCCAACCTATATAAGTAGTGTATCATTTTAATCGTATGGACCTACAGAATAATGATAAGGTGTAATTTTTACCGAAATATGCACTGCGTAGAAACGGAAGCCCCCAAAATTGACAAAATGGCGTTTTTTCTTTGATTTTGTCGCACAATGATTTTATTTTCCGTTTCGCCGTGCATTTTTGGGTAAAATGACTAATGTCACTGCAAAGTAGAATTGGCGATGCAAAAAATAAGCCATAATATGGATTTTTAGGTGGAAAATTGAAAGGGTTATGATTTTTAAAAGGTAAGGAGGAAAAAACAAAAGTGCAAAAACTGAAAAACCCAGAGTCCTTAAGGGGTTAATCTACTTTGTCATTTTGTGTCTGTGTTGGTGTGTTATGCTGTCTAATTTTCGGTTTTCTATGTACGGGTTGCGTCTGCCACTTGTTGTTGCCCCCTCTTTAGTGTTATTTGATATTACACTTGTTCCCATGTAAAGCTTATTTGGTATTTTTGCATATGCTTTTTGCCTCGACCATGCTTCTTATATGTGGGATGATTTATTGTATTGCACTGCATTATTTTCCATGATATCGTTCTGCTTTTCCCTACTGTGAAGAAAGGACACAGGGGCTGGGGGAAGCATTTTTCTGTGAGGGGCGGGGGGGTTCTGCGTCTATGTATGTTTTTTAGTTTTTGTGTGCTGTTTGTTTTATATAAAAAATGTTTAATAACAATTTCTGATAAATAAATAAATAAATGGACGGAGGTGTCAGCAGAGAGCACTGTGGTCAGACAGAAAGGGAATTCAAAAAGAACTTCCTGTGGAGCTGATAAGTACTGGAAGGATTAGGATTTTTAAATAGAAGTAATTTACAAATCTGTTTAACTTTCTGGTACCAGTTGATTTGATTCAGAATTTTATTTTTTTCCCGTGGAGTACCCCTTTAAAGGTGAACTCCAGATGAAACTAACTTATCCCCTATCCACAGGATAGGGGATACGTAAGTAGCTGATCACAGGGGGTCCGACTGCTGGGAACCCCTGCACAATCTCCGGAACGAGACCTGGCGCTCAGTGAGGGGCGCATTCTGCAGGGGGCACTAGCTCCATTCATTTCTACGGGAGTGCCGAAAAGACCCGAGTATTTGAGTTGGAGAACCCACCATTGCCATAAAAAAAGAAAAAGATAAATAAATCCACAATGAATATAGCATGTTGTAAATCCTAAATTTCTGTAGGACATCCTAAAAAGTGCAAAGAAGGAAAGAGTTTGTTATTTTTTATTTCCTGGTATGGCAATGCCATAGTCTTGTAGGTCTCCAAACTGTAGACCACCAGATGATGCAAAACTACAACTCCCAGCATGCCCGGGCAGCCAATGCTGAGAGTTGTAGTTTTGCAACATCTGGTGGTCTACAGTTTGGAGACCACTGCAATAGTCTGTCCATTTATCTTTATACAACCCATGGCATAAGGGGTCAATGTATCATTTTACTGTAATGACATATTGTCCTGTTACAGTACGCAAAACTATTATGTAATTTTTTCCAGGTCCTGTCCCTGCCGTTACTGAAGCATTAAAGAAGGCCGGCCTGACCCTGAAGGACATGGATTTGGTGGAGGTAAAAGCAGGTTCAGATTTATTGGTCTATAGATAAATGCTGAAGACCAGCATAAAGAGGTTGTCCCTATATTAGAAGTCATCCCCTAGGAGAAAACCAGCTGATTTGTAGGGGTCCAACCACTGGGGACCCCAGCAAACACAAGAACAAAGGTTAATTGTGAATGGTGCGGCATATGCTTGGCCACTGCTCCATTCATTCTCTATGGGACTTGGGGACATTGCCAAGCGTTCAACTCTGCAATGTCCCTAAGTCCCATAGAGAATGAGTGGAGAAGCTGTCGCACATGGGTCATGTGAACTGCTGATTTCATCCCAATAATTGTTCATGGATTTTGGAAGTTAGAGTTGATTCTACCTGTACCGCAACAAATTACCAAATGCGTTTTGTAAAACTAGGCAAATTGCATTAAACTTTTACATCGATTTCAGTCATTTGCAGTAAAACTCATGTGGTAATCAAGTTGCGGTACCACTAATTAGCCGCAACATGTGAACAGAACCTTAGAATACTGGTGATTTTCCATTAACAGATGAATGAGGCTTTTGCTGCTCAGTACTTATCAGTGGAGAAAGCCTTAGGCCTGGACCGTATGAAGACCAATGTCAATGGTGGCGCCATCGCCCTAGGACACCCTTTGGCCGCCTCCGGATCCCGAATCATCACTCATCTGACTCATGAGCTCAGGTACGTTTCATCGGATGAATCTCTAAAAGTCACTTTACAGTCATGGCCAAAATGTTGGCACCCCTGAGATTTTTCAAGACAATGAAATATTTCTCACAGAAAATATTGCAGTAACACATGTTTTGCTATACACATGTTTGTTCCCTTTTTGTGTATTGAAACTAAACAAAAAAGGCAGGAAAAAAAGCAAATTGGACATGATGTCACACCAAACTCCAAAAATGGGCTGGACAAAATTATTGACACCCTTAACTTAATATGTGGTTGCACACCCTTTGGAAAAAAATAACTGAAATCAGTCCTATAACCATCAATAAGCTTCTTACACCTCTCAGCCGGAATGTTGGACCACTCTTCCTTTGCAAACTGCTCCAGGTCTCTCTTATTGGAAGGCGCCTTTTCCCAACAGTAATTTTAAGATCTCCCCAGAGGTGATCAATGGGATTTAGATCTGGACTAATTTCTGCCACTTCGGAACTCTCCAGCGCTTTGTTGCCATCCATTTCTGGGTGCTTTTTGACGTATGTTTGGGGTCATTGTTCTGCTGGAAGACCCAAGATCTCGGATGCAAACCCAGCTTTCTGACACTGGGCTGTACAATGCGACCCAAAATCCATTGGTAATCCTTGATGCCTTGCACACATTCAAGGCACCCAGTGCCTGAGGCAGCAAATCAACCACAAAACATCAATGAACCTCCCCCATATTTCACTTTAGGTACTGTGTTCTTTTCTTTGTAGGCCTCATTCTGTTTTTGGTAAACAGTAGAATCATGTGCTTTACCAAAAAGCTCTATCTTCATCTCATCTGTCCACAAGACATTTTCTCAGAAGGATTTTGACTTAATCAAGTTCATTTTGGCAAAATGTAGTCTTGCTTTTTTATGTTTCTGTGTCAGCAGTGGGGTCCTCTTGGGTCTCCTGCCATAGCGTTTCATTTCATTTAAATGTCGAGGGGTAGTTTGCGCTGACTCTGATGCTCCCTGAGACTGCAGGACAGCTTGAATATCTTTGGAACTTGTTTGGGGCTGCTTATATACCATCCGAACTATCCTGCGTTGACACCTTTCATCAATTTTTCTCTTCCATCCACGCCCAGAGAGATAAGCTACAGTGTCATGGGTTGCAAACGTCTTGATAATGTTGCGCACTGTGGACAAAAGCAAATCTAGATCTCTGGAGATGGACTTGTAACCTTGAGATTGTTGATATTTTTCCAAAATTTTGGTTCTCAAGTCCTCAGACAGTTTTCTTCTCCTCTTTCTGTTGTCCATGCTTAGAGAGACACAATGCAAAGACTAAGTCAACTTCTCTCCTTTTTATTTGCTTTCAGGTTTTTTTTTAAAATATTGCCCACACCTGTTACTTGCCCCAGGTGAGTTTAAAGGAGCATCACATGCTTGAAACAATCTTATTTTTCCACAATTTTGAAAGGGTGCCAATAATTTTGTCTATCCCATTTTTGGAGTTTGATGTGACATTATGTCCAATTTGATTTTTTCCCTTCCTTTTGTGGTTAAGTTCCAATACACACAAAGGGAATAAACATGTGTATAGCAAAACATGTGTAAGGGTGCGTTCCCACCTGGCATATACGCAGCGTATTTCACGCTGCGCAAAATTTGTGGCAGCAGCGGGAAATACGCTGCGTATTCCTAGCTCACTACACACACAGAGCTTTCCGGCGGCAGCCCTATGTGTGCAATGAGTTTTGGAGGCGGAGCTGCGCGTCACAGTCACTACGGCACATGGCCCCGCCTCTAAAACTCACTACACGCATAGGGCTGCTGCCGGAAAGCCCTCTGTGAAAAGTGAGCGAGGAATACACAGCGTATTTCCTGCTGCTGCGGCAAATTTTGAGCAGCGTGAAGTACGGCAGGTGGGAACGCACCCTTACTGCAATCCTTTTATGTGAGAAATACTTCATTTACTTGTAAAATTTCAGGGGTGCAAACATTTACAGCCATGACTGTATAATGATGGCTATAATCTTAATTTCACTTATTAATTTTTTTTATCTAATCCTCAGACGTCGCGGTGGTAAATAAGCAGTGGGGTCGGCCTGTATCGGCGGAGGTCAGGGTATCGCCATCGTCCTGGAGAATCTTGCATAACTTCTGCACCGCTGCCCTGAATGAGCAGTGGGAATGGTCTAACTAATATGAGAACTGTTCTAGAATAATACAGCCCTGACGTGCCTGGTGATCGAGCCATATATCAAGCTAAAATCCTATAGGACTAGACTGTCAGCTAGAGCCCTGCGTGGGACTGGTTTTTCAATCCTGCTCCCGTTGGCTCCCGATGTTTTTTTTTGACCAATCCCACCCACTGTCGCTGAAATGTTTGTCCAATCCCGCCTGCTCCCGCTAACATAGGAGGGGACAGACACTAGGGTGCAATGCTCTGCATATACTCCCCATGTATGGCAGTGTGTGTAATACACACAGTGTGCAGTATGTGCAGAGCTTTGCACTCTAGTGTATGTACAGATGTGAATAGCAGGGACTGTGCAGACTCAGAGGCCCTGGGTCACTGACCAATGTAATGTTCTGCACATACCTGGCATATGGGGATGTATAAGGGCTCTTTTTTTGCGCCATGGTCTGTAGTTGTTATTGGTACCATTTTGTTTTAATAGGACTTTTTGATTGCTTTTTATTATTTTTTATGACATATGAAGTGCCCAATACATGTTCCCCAAAGCACTTCACCCACTCACACCTGTTGCGCCAGTGTTGTCCCACATAATACATGTTCCTCCAGTGCCCCACTCACACCTTTTGCTGCTTTTCTGATCCTTGCGCCACTGCTGCTCCTCCGGCCACTGCTGGTCCTGCTTGCTGGCTCCACCATCTATTCTGGTGGTATACAGGTTGCTGGCCCGCTACTCACAACGCTGCTGCTGGCTCCGTGCTCTTGCTTGCCCCACAGATTTTCCTCCTTGCTGCTCCTCTCATCCACGCCTGCTCGCCCCACATGCCTGTCCTTCCTGTTGCTCCATTTGGATCTCCACGCCGCTGGCCCACTCCTCTAGAATAATGCAGCCCGCGCTTGCTCCACATGCTGTGTAAAGGGTGGCATGGAGCTAACTTCCAAAAGCCGTCGCTGTTCACAGTAGCGACTTTTGGTCTTCAAAAAAATGGTGGCCAGCTCCTTGTAAGTTGTGTTCTGTGCAAGTCCACGCACCTGCGCAGAACACATCTTATTGTAAGTGAACCATACGGTTGGCATCTGAGGATCGCCATGTCCGCAAATTCTGTAGAGCAAGTGTGCTGGTGTTGTGAAGTGCTCTGTGTAATGGCAGCCCCCTTTTAAAACATTATAATTAAATATTAGTTTAAAGTAAAAAATAAAAAAAAATATATACATATATAAAATAAATGCCCTAGATCAGCTAAATTTAATAAATACATTTTAAAAAGGTGACCCTTTCCCTTTAACCCCTTAAGGACGCAGCCCTTTTTTTCGCAATTCTGACCACCGTCACTTTAAGCATTAATAACTCTAAGATACTTTTACCGATTATTCTGATAATGTTTTTTTGTGACATATTCTACTTTATGTTAGTGGTAAATTTTCGTCATTACTTGTATCCTTTCTTGGTGAAAAATCCCAAAATTTCATGAAAATTTTAAAAATTTTGAATTTTTCTAACTTTGAAACTCTCTGCTTGTAAGGAAAATTAATATTCCAAATACATTTTATATTGATTCACAAATAAAATATGTCTACTTTATGTTGGCATCCAAAAATTGACATATTTGTACTTTTTGAAAAAATTAGAGGGCTTCAAAGTAGAGCAGCAATTTTCAAAATTTTCATGAAAATTGCAAAATCTGAAGGGACAGATGTTCTACATAAGGTTGATGGCACGATACCTACATAGACAGTTCTAAAACAAGAAATCCAATACTGGAACTCACCACAAGATGGCAGCATTTGCCCGTGCTGAATCTTGTATGTCAGTAGCTCAGCGTTCTCATGGCTGCAAACCCTGACCTATGATGAGAGGCCTCCTATACAGAATACTGGGGATGTGGATAGATCACAAGCCTCTTAAAAGGTTAGACAGTGCATGCCCAGGCATGCTGGTAGCTGTAGTTTTGCAGCAGCTGGAGGCACACTGGTTGAGAAACACTTCTTTTTTGAATATGCAAGCAGGAATAGTTGTGGGAAAGTATGTACTCTGTCACAGATTGCACAGTTATTTTGATGGCACATGTAGCCCTAGCCTAAAGTGTAACTCTACCTCCATGTGATGCCTCATCACCCGCCTAAAGCGGTAACATTTCAGGGAAGGATCAGCACCAAATGCTTGCCTTAGTAACCACCTCATCCTATGGTGTCTCCCACAACTAAGAGTTGTAGTTTTGCAACAGCTTGCATTATTATTGCATTATTATTATTATTATTGCATGCATTATTATTGCTGGGTTTATGTTATATATTGACGGCATATAAAAATATTACAAAAAAAATTAAAAAATGTAATCAATGCAAAAAAAAAAAAAAAAAAGCTCACATGTTGAGGATTTACTAAAACAGTCTACTTAAAGACTAGACCTGTGTTCCCCCAACCTTTGGCTCCCCCAGCATGCTCAGAGAGCCTTAGGATGTCCAGGCATGCTTGTTGTTGTAGTTTTGCAATAGCTGGAGAGCCATGACTAGGGGATATTATAGCTGCTGTAACCTACCTCCCACCAACCCCTTTGTCCCCATAACAACCCCTTACCTTAAACACGACAGACACAATGTTGGTGGTAACAAGGCCACAGCAGCCCCTTTATTAAATAACACAATTAAAACGTTGTAATGCAACTATAGTATGAACATCATACATAAACATTGTATAAACATCCTTAAACATAATTTAACATAAGTTAACATGTCCCTAATACATGAGGAGGAGGACCTGAAGGCACTGTTACCGAGCCCAAACTAGAATGGGGCCTCCCTTACTCCTAGCCGTGAGCACCTGCACAGGAGCACCGTTTTGTGAGGCCCTCCGACCATCCTGGGACCCATGTCCCCTTGAAGAATTTCTCCATCGGGCTGGGAACCTCTCCCAGCCCACCTCCACACTGTATCCCATCACCTTCATGCCATCCACATGTACCTCCAGGTCTCTCTCCTGCCACCGCCACAACGGCGACAAGTGACACCTCACTAGTCACCGTTCCTCCACAAACTAAGGGCTCTTTCCACTACCTCTCGAATCTTCAAAATCCATAGATCCATTCCCAAAACATTGAGGTGGACCCCATCCTCAGCCATGAACTCCGAAGGGCCCCCCTCCAATTCCCGATGTCGCACCACCAGTCCCCCATTCCGGGCCACGAATTTGCTAACAACTTTATTAACCTTAATCCGAGCCCTATTTAAGGCCACCACCGAACGAGCCTGCCTCTACTTGCGCCTAGCCACCATCTCGGACCACACAACAATCAGGCCAGGAAAGGACGACCACAACCTGAACAAGTCCATCTTGATGTCCCTGATCAGATCGCGCGATCTCCG
This sequence comes from Hyla sarda, assembly GCF_029499605.1. Lineage (NCBI taxonomy): Eukaryota > Metazoa > Chordata > Amphibia > Anura > Hylidae > Hyla > Hyla sarda. The sequence goes on along the minus strand of NC_079189.1, from coordinate 573,355,482 downwards.
CACACCCAAATCATTCCCACCCAGGTGTAAAACCAGGACATCGGGGGCCCTATCTAAATGGACAAAGAACTGAACCCTGGCCAACAGCTCCGCCCACCTCATTCCCCCCTTCCCCAACCAATGCACCTGTCCTGCCGAACTCTCCAAGCCCAACTGGCGGCCCGCCGAGCGAACACCAGCCCTCACCCCGCCCCTCACCACATATGAGTGGCCGACAATCCAAATCAGTCCCGGGCCGGCACCTGAAAGACAAAAGCAAAAAGAACAAACTACCAACCGCACTCCCAAAACACACAGCACTCACACCAAATGAGGACGAACATACAGTTGAAACCTCTCCGACTCCCACCTCCCGATCCGCCGAATGACGTCAGGCCCCAAGCCCCACCGAGACGCCTCGGTGGCCGCCCCGATGCGGAATGAATGAGAGCTATACTCCCTCGCACCGCAACCCACCATCTCCAAACATTTCCGAAAAACCCCAACAAATTGAAAACGCGACAAGAACCCCCCGTCCGCATGCACCAATAGAGGACCCACAACCCCCGTCCGAACTTCCAAAAATGCGGCATAACAAAAAACCGGACACATATCCGAGCCCCGCAAAGCCGCCAAACACACAGTCGCCCCACGACCCACCTGATCCGTTTTAGAACAGCGCAAAAAACATCGCAACACCCCATCAGCCAGACTCACATCGGAAAAAAGCAAACCCCCAACACGCCGCTTACTAGGCGCCACCAGTTCCGAAATACGGAACGCTCCAAAAAACGCCAACGCAAACGCCAGCCGAAACAAGCGACACTCATAATCCGAAAAACATATCTCCCCCAACGCCACCCCCAACTGACACAAAAGCGGAAAAGTCACTGGGCGCCTCACATCCCTGGACACCGCCCCTTTGCGAAACCCTCTCAACGCCTGTCGCACCAGAAACGACTTAGAAACATCCGGCAAACCCCGAACTTTAAACCAAAATGCCAAGGCCGACATTCGTCGACCAATTCCCGCCGGAGACACCCCTTCGCAAAACGCCCTACCAACATAAAACAACAAGGCCGCCTCCCATTCTGCGGGGGCGCCCGCGATTGACAACTGCCCCACCAGCTTCTCCCAGTCTGACCACCAGCGCCGATAAGTCGACCAAGTGGCCTGGCACACTGAGCGGCCGACCAAAGCAAGCACCACCTCTAAACCAGACGCCACAGCCATTCCGGACACGGAAGGCCGGTCACCTCTGCCTCCGGCGCCAATTCCCGGAAACGGTCCCACTGTAGATGAGAGAGAGCGTCAGCCACCGCATTATCCACCCCCGGTACATGCAACGCCACCACTTGTGAATTAAGTTCCAACACCCTTAACACCAAATGCCGCAGCAACGTAACCACGGGCGGAGAACTCGCCGTCTGGTTGTCAATGGCCAAGACCACCCCCATGTTATCACAATGGAAACACACCTTCCGATTGCGAAACATCTCACCCCACACAAACACCGCCACCACAATCGGGAACAGCTCCAGGAATGCAAGGTTTTTCATCAACCCCGCCTCCTGCCACTCACCCGGCCATTGCCCCACGCACCACTGACCCTGAAGAAAAGCCCCAAACCCGCAGCCCCCTGCCGCATCGGTATACAAGTCCAAATCCACACTCGACACCGGCTTCCCCATCACCACCGAACGGCCATTATACCGACTCAAAAAATCCTGCCACACCCCCAGGTCCGCCCGCAACCCAGCCGACAGCCGCACATAGTGGTTAGGCCGCGAGACACCCGCCGTAGCCGCAGCGAGACGCCTGCAAAAAAACACGCCCCATAGGCATGATCCGGCACGCAAAATTGAGACGGCCCAACAAAGATTGGACCTCCCGCAGTTGCAACTTGCGAACCCGACATGCCCTCCCCACCGCCTCCCTCAGTTCTCCCAGCTTATCCTCGGGCAGCCGACACTCCATGGCTACCGTGTCGATCACTATGCCCAAAAATGTAACCGAGGTAGACGGGCCTTCCGTCTTTTCAGGCGCCAACGGGACGCCAAACCAACCCGACACCCGCTCCATTTCCCGCAGCAAAATCGCACATACCCTAGACCCAGCCGGGCCCAAAAAAAGGAAGTCGTCCAGGTAATGTAGAACCGACTCCAAACCTGACTCACTCCGCACCACCCACTCCAAAAAGGAACTAAACTGCTCGAAAAACGCACAGGAAACAGAGCAGCCCATAGGTAAACACAAATCCACAAAAAACCGACCCCCCAAACAGCACCCAAACAACGCAAAGCTGTCCGGGTGTACCGGCAAAAGACGAAACGCCGCCTCAATATCCGTCTTAGCCAACAACGCCCCCCTGCCGTACTTCCGGACCCACACCAGCGCCGCATCAAACGAGGTGTAAGACACAGCGCAAAGCGCCGGGTCAATGCCATCATTCACCGACCCCCCAACCGGATGGGAGAGGTGATGAATAAGGCGAAACTTGTTGGGTTCTTTCTTAGGGACCAAACCCAATGGGGAGACCCGCAAGCCCATTAACGGAGGCGACTCAAACGGTCCAGCCATCCGACCCAACGACACCTCCTTCAACAACTTTTCCTCAACTAAATCCGCGCGGGCCAACGCCGAAACCAGATTCCGAACTGCCCCATTACCGGACCCCATCCCCTCGAAGGGGATACGAAAACCCTCCGTAAACCCAGACCGCAAAAATTCCGCCACAACCCTATTTGGGTACCTGGCGAGGAAAGGTGCCATCCTTCCCACCTGCACCGGGGTCGCCCCTCTTCGCGTCAACCTCTCCCAGTTTCCCTTTTCCCCGCCGGAAACAGCGCGACAACCCGTGTCCTCCCACGCTGCAGCCCGAACATTCGTGTTTAAATCGGCACTCAGCGCCGAACTTGCAATTCCCTTCATTGAATTGCCAACACACTCCTTTTCCGGCCCCCGCCGACCGCCCAGACCCAGAACTAGCCCCCCCTGCGCCGTCCCGAAAGGACTGCAAGCCACCCCCCCCACGCGGAGCGGCCATCAGCCGCATCCACAGCCCAATATCTTTATGGTCCCACCGCAGGTCAGAACGCACCGCCATACGCTGACAAAATTGTTCGTCGTACCGAAGCCACGCCGAACCCCCGTACACCCTGTACGCCTCCCCCACCGCATCCATATAACAAAAGAGACCGGAGCAATGCTCCGGCGACTTTTCCCCCACCACACAGGCCAAAATTGCGAAGGCCTGAAGCCAATTCGAGAACGTCCGCGGTATCAGCCGGTACCGCCGACGCTCCTCCTCCTCCACCTTCTCCAACCGTTTCGACTCATCCGGACGCACTCTATCCAGGTAAAATTTTTCGAGCGGGAGTAGCGAAAAAATATCCACGTACTCCTGCTTCCAAATTTTTTCCCTCACTTCGGCCCTGAGGTGCGCGCCTAAGGGGCCCTCAAAGCACACATAAACCTCCCCCCTAGCCGCATCCGCCAAACAAACCCCCCACCGGACCCCGAAGCCGCTACCACCGGGGGAGTCCCCACCTGCTGAACCCCCGCGCCACCCCCAGAAGCCACCCCCAGCGCCACCCCCGGAGCCACCTGCCCCCCAGGTCCCTCAGCTGCGCCCCACACAGGTAACGGCGACCCACCCACGTACAACCCGCTACCCCGCAACAAAGCATGCAACCCATCAACAAAAAACTGCAATCCCCCCAACCCACCCGCCCCCACCCCCAAACCCGATGAACTGGAGACATTGGTGTACTCACCGGACCTCACCGGCACCGAACCAGCGGCCGTAGCTCCAGCTGCAGGACGACTCCGGATCTCCGGGACTTGACTCACGGCGACAACAGGAGGAGGAGCCAGGGGAACCCTGCCCGCGTGGATAGCAGCATCACCGGACGAATCTCCACCAGCAGCAACTTCAGCACCCTCGGGCCTCCGGACCCCGCTACCACCCGCGCCCGCTACAACCCCGAAGGGGAGCAGGGGATTGGCCAGCGGATCCAGGGGAAGAACCGGCACCTCCGCCAGCAGCAGGTTGTCGTCGCTGACATCACTAGGGGCGGGGCTGATCTCCTCACCTCCACACACTGCAGCCCCCCCCCCGCCGCAGCCGGACGCACTCCTGGAGCCCGCCGACCTCCTCCCAAGGAAGAGGCCGCAGGCGCACGATGAACTTCGGCCTGTGTCACCACCAGGCCAGCCGAGGCCCGCCCCTCCGGCTGAGGGGCGGGGTCAGTCAGGGCACGCGCCGTCCTCCGTCCTCTGGCCTGCTCCCTCGCCACCGGAACCTCCGGGGAGCAGGCCGCCGATCCACGCTCCCTCCGACGAGCCCGGGGCGCACCGCCAGCACGCCCCGCATTCCGCCCTGCCGCACCGGCAAGCGCGGCAGGCGAACCCTCAGGCTGCACACCACCGGCCTCCCCGGTCCTCCCGCCAGCGGCAGCGGCCGAAGGGCTCACCCGCCGTCGCCGCGCAGAAGGAGAGGTGTCAGGGGACAAGCGCGCAGGCGGACGAGAGCGCCGGCCGCTAGACCGGGACCCGGGCTCCGCCACCGGCAGCACCATCGGAGCAGCGTAAGCAGGGAACTGCTCCGCAAACCACTGGGGCCCACGGAGCAGCGCCTCCTCTCTCACCCTCCGCAGAATCTCCTCCATCACAGGTCAGGTAGGGAGCACTGTACACTTTCCTTCCTGCGTCCCGACTGACCCTAACTTCCTATTCCTTCCCTATATCCCCCTTCTTAACTCCTCCCTTTCCTCTAACAGCTTACCGCTCACTCCATTTAACCCTATCCCTGCTGCATAATTCCCCTGTCATGTGCCCCTCCAGTCCTATTCTATCCCTTCCAGGGCATTCTCATGTTGGGGAACAATGGACTAGAACAGGCATAGGCAACCTTTAGCACTGCAGATGTTTTGGACTACATCTCCCATGATGCTTTGGAAGCATTTTGCCTGTTAGAGCATCATGGGAGATGTAGTCCAAAGCATCTGCAGTGCCGAAGGTTGCCTATACCTGGTCTAGACTATGGCCCATATTTATCAAACTGTGTGGTTTTGCCCATAACAACCAATCATGGCTCATCTGGAGGGCAGAAGCCACTGGGGGTCGTCCCTGATGACCGGCGGTTCAGGCAGCATCAGAGGTGACAGGTTCCCTATAAAATAAATTTATTAGTTTTTGATTTTTTTCCCTACTTTTTCTTAAGCCAAAATGACAAGAACATTCTTTTTTCCTGATTTTGCCAGATTGTCCTTATTAATAATTCATATACTGTAATGAACTTGGTTCCCCCTTTGCTGCCATCTGCTCACGTCACCTTTCTGCACCATTGCACTGTTCTTGTAGGCCTGGAGCGCTAATCCACACATGAAACGGATGACGCGCGGCTTCCTCCACATGGTCCATTCATTCACAAATGGCTTCCGTTACGCTGTGTACTTAGTTAATCTTGCAGAACCTGTCGCCTTTTGTCATAGAATTTTCAAGTCTGTCCTCACAATTCTGCTCTTTGTAGTTTAACCATTTATGTAACAAGTGTAATCTCCATCCAGAATTCTCGAGTACACATGTAAAGACCTGGTCTAGGGGAAGGCCAACAGTGGCACTTGGCTGGACCGCAGCTGAAGCTGAGAGCAAGAGGAAGCGAGAGACCGCAAAACCGGTGGTCTGCTGTTTTTAAAGGATTATAATAAAAATGGGACAATTTTAATAGAGTGCCATTTTGCTGCATTTCTATGTTATTGTATTGATTAATTCATACTATTGCTTCACGGCATTGTGTACCACTATAATGTTATTTGCATGGTTTCCCACTCTGCTAATGTTATTGGGAGTATTTTAAATGTGTATACAGTAGTGGTTCTGCACCCCGACTGTCCTTTTGCGCCTTGTTGATAACTATTATAATACTACCTCCTATGTACAAGAATATAACTACTATAATACTGCCCCCTATATACAAGAATATAACTACTAGAATACTGCTCCTATGTACAAGAATAAAACTACTAGAATACTGCCCCCTATATACAAGAATATAACTGCTAGAATACTGCTTCTATGTATAAGAATATAAATACTATAATACTGCTCCTATGTTTAAGAATATAACTACTATAATACTGCCCCTATATACAAGAATATAACTACTAGAATACTGCTCCTATATACAAGAATATAACTACTAGAATACTGCTCCTATGTAGAAGAATATAACTACTAGAATACTGCCCCCTATATACAAGAATATAACTACTATAATACTGCTCCTATGTACAAGAATATAACTACTAGAATACTGCTTCTATGTATAAGAATATAAATACTATAATACTGCTCCTATGTTTAAGAATATAACTACTATAATACTGCCCCTATATACAAGAATATAACTACTATAATACTGCTCCTATATACAAGAATATAACTACTATAATACTGCTTCTATGTATGAGAATATAACTACTATAATACTGCCCCTATATACAAGAATATAACTACTATAATACTGCCTCCTATGTACAAGAATATAACTACTATAATACTGCCCCTATATACAAGAATATAACTATTATAATACTGCTCCTATGTACAAGAATATAACTACTATAATACTGCCTCCTATATACAAGAATATAACTACTATAATACTGCTCCTATGTACAAGAATATAACTACTATAATACTGTCCCCTATTTACAAGAATATAACTACTATAATACTGCCTCCTATTTACAAGAATATAACTACTATAATACTGCTCCTATATACAAGAATATAACTACTATAATACTGCCTCCTATATACAAGAATATAACTACTATAATACTGCTCCTATGTACAAGCATATAACTACTATAATACTGTCCCCTATTTACAAGAATATAACTACTATAAAACTGCCTCCTATATACAAGAATATAACTACTATAATACTGCTCCTATATACAAGAATATAACTACTATAATACTGCCCCCTATATACAAGAATATAACTACTATAATACTGCTCCTATATACAAGAATATAACTACTATAATACTGCCCCCTATATATATATCCTATACAGGCCCGTCGCTACCGGACCGGCAAACCAAGCAATTGCTTGGGGCCCCGAGCAGAGCCGGTGCTTGCCCGTCCTGTAGCGACGGGGCACTTCGGGGGGCCCGCACATTTCACCAAAATTACCTTTTTTGGGGGGCGCGGGCCCCTTAAGAAATAAAGCAGGGCCGGCACCGGACAGGTCAGGGGATGATTGGAGTAGAGACGTCACGTGCCCCGCGCAGGCACACACGTCTACGCCAATCACCTGACCTGTCCCTGCTTGCGTCCCCGCGGGAACCTCCAGCATCCTCCGTGCAGTGACAGGAGAAGCAGAAGACTCAAGCCTCTGCAACGATCCCCGGCAGGGTAAGTAAACTGGGGAGCCCGGGGGGGGGGGGGGGATTGTATGGTGGTTAGGGGACTGCAATGGTGATGAGAGGTGTGTGTGAGGTGTGTGTGTGTGTGTGGGTGGGGGGGGGGGGGGTTATGGGGGTCATGAGAGATGCAGGGCTGTTATGGGGTCATGAGAGATGCAGGGGGTGGTGTTATGGGGGTCATGAGAGATGCAGGGGGGGTGTTATGGGGGTCATGAGAGATGCAGGAGGGGTGTTATGGGGGTCATGAGAGATGCAGGGGGGTGTTATGGGGGTCATGAGAGATGCAGGGGGGTGTTATGGGGGTCATGAGAGATGCAGGGGGGGTGTTATGGGGGTCATGAGAGATGCAGGAGGGGTGTTATGGGGGTCATGAGAGGTGCCCCCCCCTGCACCTCTCCTCATCACCCCCCCATAACCCCCCCCCCCCTGGTTATAATAGTGATGAGGAGAGGTGTGGGGGGGGGGGGAGTTATAGTAATGATGAGGAGAGGTTTGGCGGGGGGTTATGGGGATGATGAGGACACAGAGGATAAGAGGGGGTGTATATGTATATATGATGTGTATGCATGTGTGGCCGTATTGTATATTTAGTGGATACAGTGTGGAGCAGCATTATATTCAGGGTACAGTGTGTGGCAGCATTATATTCAGGGTACAGTGTGTGGCAGGGTTATATTCAGGGGTACAGTGTGTGGAAGCATTATATTCAGGGTACAGTGTGTGGCAGTATTATATTCATGGTACAGTGTGTGGCAGTATTATATTCAGGGGTACAGTGTGTGGAAGCATTATATTCAGGGTACAGTGTGTGGCAGTATTATATTCAGGGTACAGTGTGTGGCAGCATTATAGTCAGGGTACAGTGTGTGGCAGCATTATATTCAGGGTACAGTGTGTGGCAGTATTATATTCCAGGTACAGTGTGAGGCAGCATTATATTCAGGGTACAGTGTGTGGCAGCATTATATTCAGGGTACAGTGTGTGGCAGTATTATATTCAGGATACAGTGTGTGGCAGAATTATATTTAGTGGGTACAGTGTGGGGCAGTATTATATTTAGTGGGTACAGTGTATAGCAGTATTTTATTCAGGGTACAGTGTATGGCAGTATTATATTCAGGGTACAGTGTGGGGCAGTATTATATTTCGGGTACAGTGAATAGCAGGATTATATTTAGTGGGTACAGTGTGTGGTAGTATTATATTTAATGGGTACAGTGAATAGCAGTATTATATTTAGTGGGTACTGTGTATAGCAGTATTATATTTAGGATACATTGTGGGGCAGTATTATATTCAGGGTACAGTGTGGGGCAGGATTATATTTAGTGGGTACAGTGTATAGCGGTATTATATTCAGGGTACAGTGTGGGGCAGTATTTTATTTGGGGTACAGTGTGGGGCAGTATTATATTCAGGGTACAGTGTGGGCAGTATTTTACTCAGGGTACAGTGTGGGGCAGTATTATACTTAGGGTACAGTGTGGGGCAGTATTATATTCAGGGTACAGTGTGGGGCAGTATTATATTCAGGGTACAGTGTGGGGCAGTATTATATTTAGTGGATACAGTGTATAGCAGTATTATATTCAGGGCAAAGTGTGGGGCAGTATTTTACTCAGGGTACAGTGTGGGGCGTTATTATACTCAGGGTGCAGTGTGGGGCAGTATTATACTCAGGGTACAGTTTGGGGCAGTATTATATTCGGGGTACAGTGTGGGGCAGTATTATATTCAGGGTACAGTGTGGGGCAGTATTTTACTCAGGGTACAGTGTGGGGCATTATTATACTCAGGGTACAGTGTGGGGCAGTATTATACTCAGGGTACAGTGTGGGGCAGTATTTTATTTAGGTTACACTTTCTGGCAAGGTTATAATCATTATTGTCTTTGTGCAGAGGATGAGGATCTGCTGACATAGTGAGGAGCCAATGATGTCTGGATGTCAGACTCTGCAGAGAAGATGGAGCTGGAGGAAGACCTGGTCTCTGGACCAGATGAAGAAGAAAAGATAACAGAAAAGATATCACTCAAGTCAGAAGACGTCACTCAGGTCACTGATATCATTGTGTGTTCTCCTGACTGTCCCATCAGAGCTGTTGTCACTTGTAAGTTCTGCAGTGATGATGGGTAAAACTGTGTCCAATCTGTGTCTCTTCAGCTGTTACAAAACTACATCTCCCATTGCAAGAGGCTCTCCAGAATGATGGGAGTTTTAGCTTTCCAACAGCTGGAGAACCACTTTAACCGAGGTGATCGGTGGGGTCTCAACAGTCAAACCCCCACCCAAAAAAATGGCCCTGGGGGGGGGGGGTCTGGACAGGGGGTATGGGTAGGGAACACTGCTGCACCTAGTGTGGGGGGAACACTGCCTACCTAATGTGGGGGGAACACTGCCTACCTAATGTGGGGGAACTCTGCTGCACCTAATGTGGGGGGAACACTGCTGCACCTAATGTGCGTCGTATCGACGTTCGCTCACGTTGCGCTCCCAGAATTCAAGGGCTGGCGTTACTATGTCCTGACGCCGGCCCTAGAGCGTGACGTGCGTCAACATCAAAGGGGGGGTCCTCCATGTCCATTTTGCTTGGGGCCCCCAAATTCCTTCAAACGGCCCTGCTCCTATATACAGAGAATATAACTACTATAATACTGCCTCCTATGTACAAGAATATAACTACTATAATAAATGTGGAGGGGAGATAGAGAGATAGGACCGCACCGCGGTCACCCACAATGTCCGGGAGTGTGTACACTGTGACAGGGGATGTCGGAGGTATGGAGCGGGGTGGTGCAAAAAAGCAGGAGAGAACAATGTCCAAAATAGCAAATTGAGAAAAAGGTTGCTTCTGCACTCACCCTTCTTGCGCTGTGTCACTGAGTTAGTCCATGTGCGGCCGGCCGCTGTACGGGAGATGATACGGAGAGATCGCTGCAGCCGGAGCTGAGCGGTGACAGCTACGAGCTCGTTTCGCGGTTAAAACCGCTTCTTCGGGCCCAAAGAAGCGGTTTTAACCGCGAAACGAGCTCGTAGCTGTCACCGCTCAGCTCCGGCTGCAGCGATCTCTCCGTATCATCTCCCGTACAGCGGCCGGCCGCACATGGACTAACTCAGTGACACAGCGCAAGAAGGGTGAGTGCAGAAGCAACCTTTTTCTCAATTTGCTATTTTATAACTACTATAATACTGCCTCCTATGTACAAGAATATAACTACTATAATACTGCTCCTATATACAAGAATATAACTACTATAATACTGCCTCCTATATACAAGAATATAACTACTATAATACTGCTCCTATATACAAGAATATAACTACTATAATACTGCCTCCTATGTACAGGAATATAACAACTATAATACTGCTCCTATCTATAAGAATATAACTACTATAATACTGCTCCTATATACAAGAATATAACTACTATAATACTGCCCCCTATATACAAGAATATAACTACTATAATACTGCTCCTATATACAAGAATATAACTACTATAATACTGCCTCTTAGAGATCTGCAATGCTAGACACTTATCCTGCAGGATAGATGTAAAGTGTCTGATCGAGGGGGGAGTCCAAATGTTGGGACCCCCCGCGATCTCCTGTACGGGGCCCCGGGTCTGCCGTGCAGGAGGCGTCTCGGCTGCAGCATGATGTCTCGGCGGTCACGCCACCTCTATGTATCTCTATGGGAGAGGCGTTTGTGCATCCTCGCCTCTCCCAAAGAGCTGAATGGAGTTGGCGTGTCATTGTCCTCAGTGGAGTCGATAACACGTGCATTAGCCGCGCAGAGATGCGGTAATGCCTAATCCCTGTACGGGAAATACAGATAGGGGATAAGTGTTATACACCGCATATCTCCTTTAAATACAAGAATGTGAATATGAGCTAAAGATAAATTATATCTGTAATGTATTTGCTGGTTATTTCTTACAAAGTCTGATAAGTTCTCCCAATCCTGTAGAAAAGTATTTGTACAGATGTTTAGTAGATTGTTGGCCATGTAGATGTTTCTGTAGTACAGCAGGGATGGGGTGTGCATGAAATGGAAATTACACTATGAAGGAGATTTATCATTTTTTTCAAACTTATGGCTTTTATATGACATTTTTTTTTTTTACTTACTTTTGCTTACATGCGACCTATTTATCAAATAGTCACACGACCCTGATAAATAAATTGCACGTAAGTAAAACGTTAACGTTATGTTAATAGCCAAAGTTCTTTTTTCTTTTAAGAAGTTCTTTATCTACCCTTTATTACCAGTAGCGTTGCTAGGGAGTGACGGGGAGGGGGGACGTACCGCATCGGGTGACACCCTGACTGGCCTGCCTGGCAGTAAATAGCTGCACTCCAACTATCCCGCAACAACCCATCCACCGAAATTAAAAAATATTAAAAACATACTATGCCACACCATGAATATCCGTACTCTGGAGGCTTTTTTGTTTAATTTTGAGCCCACGTTTTATGACGTTGGTCTTGCGTCGCTGCGCTGAGGCCAGAGTTGACGTCATGAAGGAAGACAGCGCAGCACCAACAGGCACATAAACAATAGTGTAGCCACAAAAAAACAACAACAAAAAAAACGACTTGATACGTTACCCAAAATGTGCATGAAGCTGTATTACTATGGATGTTTCTTTTTTAGGAAAAAATGTAGTGCCATTATTTATTTAGTTATTAGTTATATAATTATTTTTTTTATAATTAATATTAATGTAGCAGCTTTGTTTCATGATGCAGAACAAGAACAGTTGTTGAAGTGGGTGTTAATGTCCTTTTCTGCAGACGTATGCATTTTCTGTAAGCCAGGTTGGACCTGGAATACATATGTGTTACGCCGAGCGCTCCGGGTCCCCGCTCCTCCCCGGAGCGCTCGCTACACTCTCCCCACTGCAGCGCTCCGGTCAGATCCACTGACCCGGGGCGCTGCGATTCCGCTTCCAGCCGGGATGCGATCCGCGATGCGGGTAGCGCCCGCTCGCCATGCGCACCCCGGCTCCCGTACCTGACTCGCTCTCCCTCGGTCCTGTCCCGGCGCGCGCGGCCCCGCTCCCTAGGGCGCGCGCGCGCCGGGTCTTTGCGATTTAAAGGGCCACTGCGCCGCTGATTGGCGCAGTGATTCCAATTAGTGTGTTCACCTGTGCACTTCCCTATATCACCTCACTTCCCCTGCACTCCCTTGCCGGATCTTGTTGCCATCGTGCCAGTGAAAGCGTTTCCTTGTGTGTTCCTAGCCTGTGTTCCAGACCTCCTGCCGTTGCCCCTGACTACGATCCTTGCTGCCTGCCCCGACCTTCTGCTACGTCCGACCTTGCTTCTGTCTACTCCCTTGTACCGCGCCTATCTTCAGCAGTCAGAGAGGTTGAGCCGTTGCTAGTGGATACGACCTGGTCACTACCGCCGCAGCAAGTCCATCCCGCTTTGCGGCGGGCTCTGGTGAAAACCAGTAGTGACTTAGAACCGATCCACTAGCACGGTCCACGCCAATCCCTCTCTGGCACAGAGGATCCACTACCTGCCAGCCGGCATCGTGACAGTAGATCCGGCCATGGATCCCGCTGAAGTTCCTCTGCCAGTTGTCGCTGACCTCACCACGGTGGTCGCCCAGCAGTCACAACAGATAGCGCAACAAGGCCAACAGCTGTCTCAACTGACCGTTATGCTTCAGCAGTTACTACCACAGCTTCAGCAATCATCTCCTCCGCCAGCTCCTGCACCTCCTCCGCAGCGAGTGGCCGCCTCTGGTCTACGCCTATCCTTGCCGGATAAATTTGATGGGGACTCTAAGTTTTGCCGTGGCTTTCTTTCCCAATGTTCTCTGCACCTGGAGATGATGTCGGACCAGTTTCCCACTGAAAGGTCTAAGGTGGCTTTCGTAGTCAGCCTTCTGTCTGGAAAAGCTCTGTCATGGGCCACACCGCTCTGGGACCGCAATGACCCCGTCACTGCCTCTGTACACTCCTTCTTCTCGGAAATCCGAAGTGTCTTTGAGGAACCTGCCCGAGCCTCTTCTGCTGAGACTGCCCTGTTGAACCTGGTCCAGGGTAATTCTTCCGTTGGCGAGTATGCCGTACAATTCCGTACTCTTGCTTCAGAATTATCCTGGAATAATGAGGCCCTCTGCGCGACCTTTAAAAAAGGCCTATCCAGCAACATTAAAGATGTTCTGGCCGCACGAGAAATCCCTGCTAATCTACATGAACTCATTCACCTAGCCACTCGCATTGACATGCGTTTTTCCGAAAGGCGTCAGGAGCTCCGCCAAGATATGGACTCTGTTCGCACGAGGCGTTTCTTCTCCTCGGCTCCTCTCTCCTCTGGTCCCCTGCAATCCGTTCCTGTGCCTCCCGCCGTGGAGGCTATGCAGGTCGACCGGTCTCGCCTGACACCTCAAGAGAGGACACGACGCCGCATGGAGAATCTCTGCCTGTACTGTGCTAGTACCGAACACTTCCTGAGGGATTGTCCTATCCGTCCTCCCCGCCTGGAAAAACGTACGCTGACTCCGCACAAAGGTGAGACAGTCCTTGATGTCTACTCTGCTTCTCCACGTCTTACTGTGCCTGTGCGGATGTCTGCCTCTGCCTTCTCCTTCTCTACTATGGCCTTCTTGGACTCTGGATCTGCAGGAAATTTTATTTTGGCCTCTCTCGTCAACAGGTTCAACATCCCAGTGACCAGTCTCGCCAGACCCCTTTACATCAATTGTGTAAACAATGAAAGATTGGACTGTACCATACGTTTCCGCACGGAGCCCCTTCTAATGTGTATCGGATCTCATCACGAGAGGATTGAACTTTTGGTCCTCCCCAATTGCACTTCTGAAATTCTCCTTGGACTTCCCTGGCTTCAACTTCATTCCCAACCCTGGATTGGTCCACTGGGGAGATCAAGAGTTGGGGGCCCTCTTGTTCCAAGGACTGTCTAAAACCGGTTCCCAGTAACCCTTGCCGTGACTCTGTGGTTCCTCCAGTAACCGGTCTCCCTAAAGCCTATATGGACTTTGCGGATGTTTTCTGCAAAAAACAAGCTGAGACTCTACCTCCTCACAGGCCTTATGATTGTCCTATTGACCTCCTCCCGGGCACTACTCCACCCCGGGGCAGAATTTATCCTCTGTCCGCCCCAGAGACTCTTGCCATGTCTGAATACGTCCAGGAAAATTTAAAAAAGGGCTTTATCCGTAAATCCTCCTCTCCTGCCGGAGCCGGATTTTTCTTTGTGTCCAAAAAAGATGGCTCCCTACGTCCTTGCATTGACTACCGCGGTCTTAATAAAATCACGGTTAAGAACCGCTACCCCCTACCCCTCATCTCTGAACTCTTTGATCGCCTCCAAGGTGCCCACATCTTTACTAAACTGGACTTAAGAGGTGCTTATAATCTCATCCGCATCAGAGAGGGGGATGAATGGAAAACGGCATTTAACACCAGAGATGGACACTTTGAGTATCTGGTCATGCCCTTTGGCCTGTGCAACGCCCCTGCCGTCTTCCAAGACTTTGTTAATGAAATTTTTCGTGATCTTTTATACTCCTGTGTTGTTGTATATCTGGACGATATCCTAATTTTTTCTGCCAATCTAGAAGAACACCGCCAGCATGTCCGTATGGTTCTTCAGAGACTTCGTGACAATCAACTCTATGCCAAAATTGAGAAATGTCTGTTTGAATGCCAATCTCTTCCTTTTCTAGGATACTTGGTCTCTGGCCAGGGACTACAAATGGATCCAGACAAACTCTCTGCCGTCTTAGATTGGCCACGCCCCTCCGGACTCCGTGCTATCCAACGCTTTTTGGGGTTCGCCAATTATTACAGGCAATTTATTCCACATTTTTCTACCGTTGTGGCTCCTATCGTGGCTTTAACCAAAAAAAATGCCGATCCCAAGTCTTGGCCTCCTCAAGCGGAAGACGCCTTTAAACGACTCAAGTCTGCCTTTTCTTCGGCTCCCGTGCTCTCCAGACCTGACCCTTCCAAACCCTTCCTATTGGAGGTTGATGCCTCCTCAGTGGGAGCTGGAGCTGTTCTTCTACAAAAAAATTCTTCCGGGCATGCTGTCACTTGTGGTTTTTTTTCTAGGACCTTCTCTCCGGCGGAGAGGAACTACTCCATCGGGGATCGAGAGCTTCTAGCCATCAAATTAGCACTTGAGGAATGGAGGCATCTGCTGGAGGGATCAAGATTTCCAGTTATTATTTACACCGATCACAAGAACCTCTCCTACCTCCAGTCTGCCCAACGGCTGAATCCTCGCCAGGCCCGGTGGTCTCTGTTCTTTGCCCGATTTAATTTTGAAATTCACTTTCGGCCTGCCGATAAGAACATTAGGGCCGATGCTCTCTCTCGTTCCTCGGATGCCTCGGAAGTTGAACTCTCTCCGCAACACATCATTCCTCCTGACTGCCTGATTTCCACTTCTCCAGCCTCCATCAGGCAAACTCCTCCAGGAAAGACCTTTGTTTCTCCACGCCAACGCCTCGGAATCCTCAAATGGGGTCACTCCTCCCATCTCGCAGGTCATGTGGGCATCAAGAAATCTGTGCAACTCATCTCCCGCTTCTATTGGTGGCCGACTCTGGAGACGGATGTTGTGGACTTTGTACGAGCCTGCACTATCTGTGCCCGGGATAAGACTCCTCGCCAGAAGCCCGCTGGTTTTCTTCATCCCCTGCCTGTCCCCGAACAGCCTTGGTCTCTGATTGGTATGGATTTTATTACTGATTTACCCCCTTCCCGTGGCAACACTGTTATTTGGGTGGTCGTTGATCGATTCTCCAAAATGGCACATTTCATCCCTCTTCCTGGTCTTCCTTCAGCGCCTCAGTTGGCTAAACAATTTTTTGTACACATTTTTCGTCTTCACGGGTTGCCCACACAGATAGTCTCGGATAGAGGCGTCCAATTCGTGTCTAAATTCTGGAGGGCTCTCTGTAAACAACTCAAGATTAAATTAAATTTTTCTTCTGCATATCATCCCCAATCCAATGGACAAGTAGAAAGAATTAACCAGGTCTTGGGTGATTATTTACGACATTTTGTTTCCTCCCGCCAGGATGACTGGGCAGATCTCCTTCCATGGGCCGAATTCTCGTATAACTTCCGAGTCTCTGAATCTTCCTCCAAATCCCCATTTTTCGTGGTGTACGGCCGTCACCCTCTTCCCCCCCTCCCTACCCCCTTGCCCTCTGGTCTGCCCGCTGTGGATGAAATTTCTCGTGACCTTTCCATCATATGGAGAGAGACCCAAAATTCTCTCTTACAGGCTTCATCACGCATGAAGAAGTTCGCGGATAAGAAAAGAAGAGCTCCTCCCATTTTTTCCCCTGGAGACAAGGTATGGCTCTCCGCTAAATATGTCCGCTTCCACGTCCCTAGCTACAAGTTGGGACCACGCTATCTTGGTCCTTTCAAAATTTTGTGTCAGATTAATCCTGTCTCTTACAAACTTCTTCTTCCTCCTTCTCTTCGTATTCCTAATGCCTTTCACGTTTCTCTTCTTAAACCACTCATCATCAACCGTTTCTCTCCCAAATCTGTTCCTCCCACTCCTGTTTCCGGCTCCTCGGACATCTTCTCCGTCAAAGAGATTCTAGCATCTAAAAAGGTCAGAGGGAAAACCTTTTTTTTAGTGGATTGGGAGGGTTGTGGTCCAGAAGAGAGATCCTGGGAACCTGAGGACAACATCCTAGACAAAAGTCTGCTCCTCAGGTTCTCAGGCTCTAAGAAGAGGGGGAGACCCAAGGGGGGGGGTACTGTTACGCCGAGCGCTCCGGGTCCCCGCTCCTCCCCGGAGCGCTCGCTACACTCTCCCCACTGCAGCGCTCCGGTCAGATCCACTGACCCGGGGCGCTGCGATTCCGCTTCCAGCCGGGATGCGATCCGCGATGCGGGTAGCGCCCGCTCGCGATGCGCACCCCGGCTCCCGTACCTGACTCGCTCTCCCTCGGTCCTGTCCCGGCGCGCGCGGCCCCGCTCCCTAGGGCGCGCGCGCGCCGGGTCTTTGCGATTTAAAGGGCCACTGCGCCGCTGATTGGCGCAGTGATTCCAATTAGTGTGTTCACCTGTGCACTTCCCTATATCACCTCACTTCCCCTGCACTCCCTTGCCGGATCTTGTTGCCATCGTGCCAGTGAAAGCGTTTCCTTGTGTGTTCCTAGCCTGTGTTCCAGACCTCCTGCCGTTGCCCCTGACTACGATCCTTGCTGCCTGCCCCGACCTTCTGCTACGTCCGACCTTGCTTCTGTCTACTCCCTTGTACCGCGCCTATCTTCAGCAGTCAGAGAGGTTGAGCCGTTGCTAGTGGATACGACCTGGTCACTACCGCCGCAGCAAGTCCATCCCGCTTTGCGGCGGGCTCTGGTGAAAACCAGTAGTGACTTAGAACCGATCCACTAGCACGGTCCACGCCAATCCCTCTCTGGCACAGAGGATCCACTACCTGCCAGCCGGCATCGTGACAATATGCGACTTTTAAATGGAGATGCGACTTTTTTTCTTCATAAATAGCGACTATCGCATTTGATAAGTACATGACCACTGCAAAGTAAAAAAAAAAAATAATAATTACTATGTGAGCAGATTTCAGAAATGTGTTTTGGAATAAGCAAAAATCAAAAAGTCGCAGCATGTATAGAAAAGTCGCACGTGCGCAGGTACGTTCGACTTTTTAATGCAAAAAAAATCTACTACGGAGCTTGATAAATCTCCTTCTATGCGTTATAATGAATAGTTCTCAGGGCAGTGTGATATTACTGTGCACACATCTGGCTCTGATGTCAGGGCCCTGTTATCCTATTTACACTCCCCAAGTCACTTGGCACAGCCGAGCTCTGTCCTCCCACAGATCGCTGCTCAGATTGGACGCCGAGGAGTCAGACCACAGCTCAGGGCATGGAAACTTGAGCATTTGTCTTGGCTGTACGTCACCTGCGCCCTGAGTGCATACTCAGATCTGTGTGCTTCGGCAGCCATGTGCCTTATTATCCATTCCCATTGTTTGTTGGTTATATCTGTTCCAGGAAAAGCTGGGTGACCAATCAAACTAGTAATACATTTTCACTGAGACTCCAGCTGTTGCAAAACTACAACTACCAGCATGCCTGGACAGCCTTCCTGTTTCTCTAAAGCAGTGTTTTCCATACAGTGTGTTTCCAGCTGTTGCAAAACTACAACTCCCAGCATACCCAGACAGCCTTTATGGTTCTTTATAGCAGTGTTTTCCATACATTGTGTCTCCAGCTGTTGCAAAACTACAACCCTCAGCATGCCCGGACAGCTTTCCTGGTTCTCTGGCTGTCCGGGCATGCTGGGAGTTGCAGTTTTGCAACAGAGGGAGACACACTGGCCCAGATTTACTAAGAGTGTTCTGTAGGTTTCCTTTGTGGGTTTTAATTCCCTACATTTTTTTCCCACGGTATTTACTAAGGTTTCCCTGCATTTTTCACTTTTCCCTACATTAAGCTTTTTTTTGCACATGCTCTGATCTGTCTGGTTTTCCTCAGCTCAAATCCACCGCGTTTTATGTGGAAACCTTAGTAAATATGTCGTTTTTTTGTGAAAATGTTGGGAACACGCCCCTTTTCGGTTAACACGCCCCCTTTGCTGACAGTCACGTCCCTTTATTTGGGTTTTCTTAGTAAAATGGAGAGTTAGTCAGGTTTTTTTCAATTCTGGCGCAAATTCTGGCACAGTCAGAATTTCTGGCGCACAACCCGATAAAACATGTCGGGTTTGCAATAGTTAATGAGGACCACTGTATGGAAAACACTGATTCCTGATACCTTATATGCGTGGAAACAAGTCAACACGAATGTACGGTTCAACAGGTTAGCCATTCAGGAGTTTTGAAAAGAATAATAATTTTAAAAAATAAACTAATATTATTTCTTTAGTCAGTTTTCTGAAGAAAAAAAATAGCCAACCCCCTCCCTACAGCTACAGCTTCTAGCTCATTCTTTTGTCAAAATCCGCTCGGAAATGCATTGCGGTAATATTGGAGATGGCGCACATCTCAGTGGTTCTAGAGACAACCAATTCAGTCAGCGCTAGCAGTAGACGGAATCTCTGCCTGAGATCTCATAGTGTCAACTCAGACGTACTTCTATAGCGTTAAAAAAAAAACACCTATAAAGAACTTCCAAAAATGCCTGTAGTTCTGTGTCTAGACAATGCTCTGTGAGCTCAATAGCCTGGAATCCAGAATAATACATTGTACATAGCTAATCCTACTTTTAGCTGAGGAGTGGAGACAATTGTATAGAGTATAGACAATGCTCTGTGAGCTAAACAGCCTGGACTCCAGACTGATACAGTGAACACAGCTAGTCATGCTTTTAGCTGAGGAGTGGATACAATTGTATCCAGTCCAGACAATGCTCTGTGAGTTCAATAGCCTGGAATCCAGACTTATACATTGTACATAGCTAATCCTACTTTTAGCTGAGGAGTGGAGACAATTGTATAGAGTATAGACAATGCTCTGTGAGCTAAACAGCCTGGACTCCAGACTGATACAGTGAACACAGCTAGTCATGCTTTTAGCTGAGGAGTGGAAAGAATTGTATCCAGTCCAGACAATGCTCTGTGAGCTAAACAGCCTGCACTTCAGAATCGTAGTAAACTATCAGTAAACAAATTGATTTGCAGGCTATTTTGGAGGTTGTTTTTCCAGGTGGGTTATACATTTTGGGGGAGATTTATCAAAACCTGTGCAGAGGCAAAGTGGAGCTGTTGCCCATAGAAACCAACCAGCTTACTGCTTTTATCTTTCAAAGGCCTTTTTGAAAATGAAAGTAGTAGTCTGATTGGTTGCTATGGGCAACTGCAAACTTTTTTCCCTCTACATAGGTTTTGATAAATCTCCCCCCCCTTGTTTTTAACTATTTTTTTTTTTTATAAAACCGCAACGGATACATTGCAGCAGACCTTCAGCTGTGTGAGCAGGACAGGGAAAGGTTAACACTATGATCTGATACAGCCCGGATTATATAAGACTTAATCATAGTACCAGGTGCTGAAGCAGATAAGGTTCCCCTCTCTCTCTCAGACTATGGTCGGAAACTGACCAATCCGGCGCAGTTTATATGGTTCCACATGTGACGTTCGCAGTCTTGGAATTACGATTGCAGGCTTGTATGACATTCCTCATCCGGTGATATCACCATCTTCAGACTATAATGTGGTAAGCTTGTGGGGGTATAGGGTATATGGGGTGTAGCTGTGCAGTGATGAAAGGGTGCTGATTTAACCCTTAACTGTCGTGACGCCAGGGTGAGGGCTCCTCTGTATATGTTTGTCCCATCCCAAGAGCGATAGGGAGGAATAATAAATGATTGTCCACAACCGGAGGTTTCAGAAAACTGTCTGAACTTTTACTGCAGGTTTTATGCAGAATTAAACAGGAACAGTCTTTTGTACAATAAGAGTCTATTAGGATCCTGACAGTTGGTTGGGACCTTGTGAGTTTTAAGCTCAGGAGATTTATATGCGCTGTTCCGCTGGATTTAGGGGATTGAGTTTAGGTCCAGCAGTCACGCAGACTTTAGCGGGGAGTTGTATTATAACTCACGATTTGGTAAGTTGCGGTATTATTAGGCATCGGCCTGGTCTTGTCTTTGAAAGTTGCATGGATCTCTACTCTCTGCTAGTCCGGAACCCAAGAGAGCGAGGATTGGCTGGCAGTTCCCTTATATGGGCAGGGGCTGGCCTTGAGCTCATTTGTCCATACCATCTGTCAGTCACTTTACACAAGGAATTAGGGTCTAAACATGTGACCACACACGTGACCTAGGAAGGTCCTTTAACATACCCTTAGAGAATTAACATTAGTCACATGACCTAAGGTCCTGCGACACTATATACACAAATATACACACAAACATCACAAAATTAAAGAAGGAAAAGGTGACTAGGGGCTATGTCACCAGGAGGACCCTACTGGAATGAAGTAACTCTGGCTTTGGGGACCACCATACAAGGTACGGTATACCATACGGTACCGGGACACCACATATGTATGAGATTATTTATGAACCCCCACAACCATCCTTGTACCCAATTCTTATACACCAGTGTTTTCCAACCAGGGTGCCTCCAGCTATTGCAAAACTACAACTCCCAGCATGCTGGGAGTTGTAGTTTTGAAGCAGCTGGAGGCGCCCTGGTAGGGAAACAATGTTCAATACCATTCTTCTTTTTTTTTATTTAAATGGGATCTTTGCAAAGAGTATTGATAAAAAAAATTAAAAAAAACTTAGTTTAGTGCTGCTATGGTTACAGACTACAAAAAAAAATAAACCTGTGCGGCCCCCCAAAAGAAATGCCACCCCACATCATTACACACCCACCGCCAAACCGGTCATACTGGAGGATGTTGCAGGCAGCAGAATGTTCTCCATGGCATCTCCAGACTGTTCTCTATGGCGTCTCACTTCTGTCACATGTGCTCAGTGTTAACCTGCTTTCATCTGTGAAGAGCACAGGGCGCCAGTGGTGAATTTGCCAATCTTGGTTTCTCTGGCAAATGCCAAACATCCTGTACGGAGTTAGGCTGTAAGCACAACCCCCACCTGTGGATGTCGGGCCCTCATACCACCCACATGGAGTCTGTTTCTGACCGTTTGAGTGTACACATGCACGTTTGTGTCCTGCTGGAGGTCATTTTGCAGGGCTCTGGCAGTGCTCCTCCTTGCACAAAGGCGGAGGTAACGGTCCTGCTGTTGGGTTGTTGTCCTCCTACGGCCTCCTCCACATCTCCTGATGTACTGGCCTGTCTCCTGGTAGCATCTCCATGCTCTGGAAACTACACTGACAGACACAGCAAACCTTCTTGCCACAGCTCGCATTGATGTACCATCCTGGATGAGCTGCACTACCTGAGCCACTTGTGTGGGTTGTAGATTCCGTCTCATGCTACCACTAGAGTGAAAGCACCGCCAGCATTCAAAAGTGACCAAAACATCAGCCAAGAAGCATAGGCACTGAGTGGTCTGTAATCATCACCTGCAGAACCATTCTTTTATTAGGGGTGTCTTGCTAATTGCCTATAATTCCTTTGTTGTCTGTTCCATTTGCACAACAGCATGTGAAATTGATTGTCAATCAGTGTTGCTTCCTGAGTACTCCGCACCCCTAGACATCTTATCCCCTATCCAAAGGATAAGGGATAAGATGTCAGATCGCCAGGGTCCCGCTGCTGGGGACCCCCGGGATCTCGGCTGCAGCACCCACCTGTATGGCTTTCACTTCACACCGGCAACGCTGGAGGCTTCGGATCCCGACCACAATGGCGGACGAGCGTGACGTCATGACTCCGCCCCGTGTGACGTCATGCCCCGCCCCCTCAATGCAAGTCTATGGGAGGGGGTGTGATGGACCTCCCATAGACTTGCATTGAGGGGGCGGGGCGTGACATCACACGGGGTGTTGCATTGAGGGGGCGGGGCGTGACGTCACACGGGGTGTTGCATTGAGGGGGCGGGGCGTGACATCACACGGGGTGTTGCATTGAGGGGGCGGGGCGTGACGTCACACGGGGCGGAGTCGTGACGTCACGCTCGTCCGCCATTGTGGTTGGGATCCGAAGCCTCCAGCGTTGCCGGTGTGAGGTGAAAGCCATACAGGTGGGTGCTGCAGCCGAGATCCCGGGGGTCCCCAGCAGCGGGACCCTGGCGATCTGACATCTTATCCCTCATCCTTTGGATAGGGGATAAGATGTCTAGGGGTGTGGAGTACCCCTTTAAGTGTTCCCTTTATTTTTTTGAGCAGTGTACATTCAAAGGCAGCAAAGCTGTACATAGCTAGTCCTGCTCTCAGCTGACAATTCAACACAATGGTGGAGATTTATCAAAACCTGTGTGGACAAAAAGTGGTGCAGTTCCCCATGGCAACCAATTAGATTGCTTCTTTGCTTATTTCATTTTTAAAGAGACCTGTGAAAAATGAAATAAGCGATCTGATTGGTTGCTATGGGCAACTGCACAACTCTTCCTCTGCACAGTTTTTGATAAATCTCCCCCTGTTCTGTGAGCTAAACAGCCTGAACACCAGACTGATACATTGCACATAGATAGTCCTGCTCTCAGCTGAAAAGTGGAGACAATTGTATCCAGTCTAGACAATGCTCTGTGAGCTAAACAGCCTGGACTCCAGACTGATAAATTGTACATAGCTAGTCCTGCTCTCAGCTGAAAAGTGGAGACAATTGTATCCAGTCTAGACAATGCTCTGTGAGCTAAACAGCCTGGACTCCAGACTGATACATTGTACATAGCTAGTCCTGCTCTCAGCTGAGAAGTGGAGACAATTGTATCCAGTCTAGACAATGCTCTGTGAGCTAAACAGCCTGGACTCCAGACTGATAAATTGTACATAGCTAGTCCTGCTCTCAGCTGAAAAGTGGAGACAATTGTATCCAGTCTAGACAATGCTCTGTGAGCTAAACAGCCTGGACTCCAGACTGATAAATTGTACATAGCTAGTCCTGCTCTCAGCTGAAAAGTGGAGACAATTGTATCCAGTCTAGACAATGCTCTGTGAGCTAAACAGCCTGGACTCCAGACTGATACATTGTACATAGCTAGTCCTGCTCTCAGCTGAGAAGTGGAGACAATTGTATCCAGTCTAGACAATGCTCTGTGAGCTAAACATCCCGGACTCCAGACTGATACATTGCACATAGCTAGTCCTGCTCTCAGATGAGAAGTGGAGACAATTGTATCCAGTCTAGACAATGCTCTGTGAGCTAAACAGCCTGGACTCAAGACTGATACATTGTACATAGCTAGTCCTGCTCTCAGCTGAGAAGTGGAGACAATTGTATCCAGTCTAGACAATGCTCTGTGAGCTAAACATCCTGGACTCCAGACTGATACATTGTACATAGCTAGTCCTGCTCTCAGATGAGAAGTGGAGACAATTGTATCCAGTCTAGACAATGCTCTGTGAGCTAAACATCCTGGACTCCAGACTGATACATTGTACATAGCTAATCCTGCTCTCAGCTGAGAAGTGGAGACAATTGTATCCAGTCTAGACAATGCTCTGTGAGCTAAACAGCCTGGACTCCAGACTGATACATTGTACATAGCTAGTCCTGCTCTCAGCTAAGAAGTGGAGACAATTGTATCCAGTCTAGACAATGCTCTGTGAGCTAAACATCCTGGACTCCAGACTGATACATTGTACATAGCTAGTCCTGCTCTCAGATGAGAAGTGGGTATAATTGTATCCAGGTCAGACAATGCTCTTTGAGCTAAACAGCCTGGACTCCAGACTGATACATTGTACATAGCTAGTCCTGCTCTCAGCTGAGAAGTGGAGACAATTGTATCCAGTCTAGACAATGCTCTGTGAGCTAAACAGCCTGGACTCCAGACTGATACATTGTAAATAGTCCTGCTCTCAGTTAAGAAGTGGATACAATTGTATCCAGTCTAGACAATGCTCTGCGAGCTAAACAACCTGAACTCCAGACTGATACATTGTACATAGCTAGTCCTGCTCTCAGATGAGAAGTGGAGACAATTGTATCCAGTCTAGACAATGCTCTGTGAGCTGAAGAGCCTGGACTCCAGACTGATACATTGTACATAGCTAGTCCTGCTCTCAGCTGAGAAGTGGAGACAATTGTATCCAGTCTAGACAATGCTCTGTGAGCTAAACATCCTGGACTCCAGACTGATACATTGTACATAGCTAGTCCTGCTCTCAGCTGAGAAGTGGAGACAATTGTATCCAGTCTAGACAATGCTCTGTGAGCTAAACATCCTGGACTCCAGACTGATACATTGTACATAACTAGTCCTGCTCCCAGCTGAGAAGTGGAGACAATTGTATCCAGTCTAGACAATGCTCTGTGAGCTAAACATCCTGGACTCCAGACTGATACATTGTACATAGCTAGTCCTGCTCTCAGCTGAGAAGTGGAGACAATTGTATCCAGTCTAGACAATGCTCTGTGAGCTAAACATCCTGGACTCCAGACTGATACATTGTACATAACTAGTCCTGCTCCCAGCTGAGAAGTGGAGACAATTGTATCCAGTCTAGACAATGCTCTGTGAGCTAAACATCCTGGACTCCAGACTGATACATTGTACATAGCTAGTCCTGCTCTCAGCTGAGAAGTGGAGACAATTGTATCCAGTCTAGACAATGCTCTGTGAGCTAAACAGCCTGGACTCCAGACTGATACATTGTACATAGCTAGTCCTGCTCTCAGATGAGAAGTGGAGACAATTGTATCCAGTCTAGACAATGCTCTGTGAGCTAAAGATCCTGGACCCCAGACTGATACATTGTACATAGCTAGTCCTGCTCTCAGCTAAGAAGTGGAGACAATGGTATCCAGTCTAGACAATGCTCTGTGAGCTAAACATCCTGGACCCCAGATTGATACATTGTACATAGCTAGTCCTGCTCTCAGCTGAGAAGTGTATGTAATTGTATCCAGTCTAGACAATGATCTGTGAGCTAAACATCCTGGACTCCAGACTGATACATTGTACATAGCTAATCCTGCTCTCAGCTAAGAAGTGGAGACAATTGTATCCAGGTCAGACAATGCTCTGTGAGCTAAACAGCCTGGACTCCAGACTGATACATTGTACATAGCTAGTCCTGTTCTAAGCTAAGAAGTGGAGACAATTGTATCCAGTCTAGACAATGCTCTGTGAGCTAAACAGCCTGGACTCCAGACTGATACATTGTAAATAGTCCTGCTCTCAGTTAAGAAGTGGAGACAATTGTATCCAGTCTAGACAATGCTCAGCGAGCTAAACAACTTGAACTCCAGACTGATACATTGTACATAGCTAGTCCTGCTCTCAGCTGAGAAGTGGAGACAATTGTATCCAGTCTAGACAATGCTCTGTGAGCTGAAGAGCCTGGACTCCAGACTGATACATTGTACATAGCTAGTCCTGCTCTCAGCTAAGAAGTGGAGACAATTGTATCTAGTCTAGACAATGCTCTGTGAGCTAAACAGCCTGGTCTCCAGACTGATACATTGTACATAGCTAGTCCTGCTCTCAGCTAAGAAGTGGAGACAATGGTATCCAGTCTAGACAATGCTCTGTGAGCTAAACATCCTGGACCCCAGATTGATATATTGTACATAGCTAGTCCTGCTCTCAGCTGAGAAGTGTATGTAATTGTATCCAGTCTAGACAATGCTCTGTGAGCTAAACATCCTGGACTCCAGACTGATACATTGTACATAGCTAATCCTGCTCTCAGCTAAGAAGTGGAGACAATTGTATCCAGGTCAGACAATGCTCTTTGAGCTAAACAGCCTGGACTCCAGACTGATACATTGTACATAGCTAGTCCTGTTCTAAGCTAAGAAGTGGAGACAATTGTATCCAGTCTAGACAATGCTCTGTGAGCTAAACAGCCTGGACTCCTGACTGATACATTGTAAATAGTCCTGCTCTCAGTTAAGAAGTGGAGACAATTGTATCCAGTCTAGACAATGCTCTGCGAGCTAAACAACTTGAACTCCAGACTGATACATTGTACATAGCTAGTCCTGCTCTCAGCTGAGAAGTGGAGACAATTGTATCCAGTCTAGACAATGCTCTGTGAGCTGAAGAGCCTGGACTCCAGACTGATACATTGTACATAGCTAGTCCTGCTCTCAGCTAAGAAGTGGAGACAATTGTATCTAGTCTAGACAATGCTCTGTGAGCTAAACAGCCTGGACTCCAGACTGATACATTGTACATAGCTTGTCCTGCTCTCAGCTGAGAAGTGGAGACAATTGTATCCAGTCTAGACAATGCTCTGTAAGCTAAACAGCCTGGACTCCAGACTGATACATTGTACATAACTAGTCCTGCTCTCAGCTGAGAAGTGGAGACAATTGTATCCAGTCTAGAAAATGCTCTGTAAGCTAAACATCCTGGACTCCAGACTGATACATTGTACATAGCTAGTCCTGCTCCCAGCTGAGAGGTGGAGACAATTGTATCCAGTCTAGACAATGCTCTGTGAGCTAAACAGCCTGGACTCCAGACTGATACATTGTACATAACTAGTCCTGCTCTCAGCTGAGAAGTGGAGACAATTGTATCCAGTCTAGAAAATGCTCTGTAAGCTAAACATCCTGGACTCCAGACTGATACATTGTACATAGCTAGTCCTGCTCCCAGCTGAGAGGTGGAGACAATTGTATCCAGTCTAGACAATGCTCTGTGAGCTAAACAGCCTGGACTCCAGACTGATACATTGTACATAGCTAGTCCTGCTCTCAGCTGAGAAGTGGAGACAATTGTATCCAGTCTAGACAATGCTCTGTGAGCTGAAGAGCCTGGACTCCAGACTGATACATTGTACATAGCTAGTCCTGCTCTCAGCTAAGAAGTGGAGACAATTGTATCTAGTCTAGACAATGCTCTGTGAGCTAAACAGCCTGGACTCCAGACTGATACATTGTACATAGCTTGTCCTGCTCTCAGCTGAGAAGTGGAGACAATTGTATCCAGTCTAGACAATGCTCTGTAAGCTAAACAGCCTGGACTCCAGACTGATACATTGTACATAACTAGTCCTGCTCTCAGCTGAGAAGTGGAGACAATTGTATCCAGTCTAGAAAATGCTCTGTAAGCTAAACATCCTGGACTCCAGACTGATACATTGTACATAGCTAGTCCTGCTCCCAGCTGAGAGGTGGAGACAATTGTATCCAGTCTAGACAATGCTCTGTGAGCTAAACAGCCTGGACTCCAGACTGATACATTGTACATAACTAGTCCTGCTCTCAGCTGAGAAGTGGAGACAATTGTATCCAGTCTAGAAAATGCTCTGTAAGCTAAACATCCTGGACTCCAGACTGATACATTGTACATAGCTAGTCCTGCTCCCAGCTGAGAGGTGGAGACAATTGTATCCAGTCTAGACAATGCTCTGTGAGCTAAACAGCCTGGACTCCAGACTGATACATTGTACATAGCTAGTCCTGCTCTCAGCTGAGAAGTGGAGACAATTGTATCCAGTCTAGACAATGCTCTGTGAGCTGAAGAGCCTGGACTCCAGACTGATACATTGTACATAGCTAGTCCTGCTCTCAGCTAAGAAGTGGAGACAATTGTATCTAGTCTAGACAATGCTCTGTGAGCTAAACAGCCTGGACTCCAGACTGATACATTGTACATAGCTTGTCCTGCTCTCAGCTGAGAAGTGGAGACAATTGTATCCAGTCTAGACAATGCTCTGTAAGCTAAACAGCCTGGACTCCAGACTGATACATTGTACATAACTAGTCCTGCTCTCAGCTGAGAAGTGGAGACAATTGTATCCAGTCTAGAAAATGCTCTGTAAGCTAAACATCCTGGACTCCAGACTGATACATTGTACATAGCTAGTCCTGCTCCCAGCTGAGAGGTGGAGACAATTGTATCCAGTCTAGACAATGCTCTGTGAGCTAAACAGCCTGGACTCCAGACTGATACATTGTACATAACTAGTCCTGCTCTCAGCTGAGAAGTGGAGACAATTGTATCCAGTCTAGAAAATGCTCTGTAAGCTAAACAGCCTGGACTCCAGACTGATACATTGTACATAACTAGTCCTGCTCTCAGCTGAGAAGTGGAGACAATTGTATCCAGTCTAGAAAATGCTCTGTAAGCTAAACATCCTGGACTCCAGACTGATACATTGTACATAGCTAGTCCTGCTCCCAGCTGAGAGGTGGAGACAATTGTATCCAGTCTAGACAATGCTCTGTGAGCTAAACAGCCTGGACTCCAGACTGATACATTGTACATAACTAGTCCTGCTCTCAGCTGAGAAGTGGAGACAATTGTATCCAGTCTAGAAAATGCTCTGTAAGCTAAACAGCCTGGACTCCAGACTGATACATTGTACATAGCTAGTCCTGCTCTAAGCTAAGAAGTGGAGACAATTGTATCCAGTCTAGACAATGCTCTGTGAGCTAAACAGCCTGGACTCCAGACTGATACATTGTACATAGCTAGTCCTGCTCCCAGCTGAGAGGTGGAGACAATTGTATCCAGTCTAGACAATGCTCTGTGAGCTAAACAGCCTGGACTCCAGACTGATACATTGTACATAGCTAGTCCTGCTCTAAGCTAAGAAGTGGAGACAATTGTATCCAGTCTAGACAATGCTCTGTGAGCGAAATATCCTGGGCTCCAGACTGATACATTGTACATAGCTAGTCCTGTCCTCAGATGAGAAGTGGATATAATTCTATCCTGTCTAGACAATGCTCTGTGAGCTAAACAGCCTGGACTCCAGACTGATACATTGTAGCAAACCTTCAGCTACTGCCTCTGATTTTTCTCCTCACAACCACAAGCGTCTTCTTTGCCATTCTTCCCGTTTTTTATCATTAGTTTAATGTTTGGACATCCCTCCCTGCTCCAACACACAGAAACAGCTGGTCAGACAGCAGGATGGGAAGCGGGTTTATATGGCGGTGCCGTCACAAACATCTTCCAGCTGTGCATCTGCCATCCCTCATCTCACAATGGCCGCTGCTTTCATGTCCAGAGAGTTTTACTTTCCTCCTGTGATCTTCGGATTTCAGACAAGAGCTTAGTCATAGGAGAAATGGTTGCAGATGATCCCTCTCCAGATGTCTCAGCGCACATGGAGCCACCATGTAATGTTTCGTAACGTGTTATCATACCAGCACCGGGGGAACTACAAACATAACATACCGTTCTGTGTGCACAGCTCGTATGCAGACCTATGGGTCTCCATGGTTACAGAAAAAATAATAAAACGAGTAACGCAAGTGCAGGATCAGACTAGTGCTTGTAGTCGGTCTACTTAGGTTCTGTATACACAAGATTTAAATTTTTTTTTAGTAATTTTCTTTATTAAAGGGGTACTCCGGTGGAAAACATTTTTTATTTTATTTTTTTCAAATCAACTGGTCACAGAAATGTAAACAGATTTGTAAATTACTTCTATTAAAAAAAAAAAAATCTTAATCCTTCCTTCAGCTGCTGTATGCTCCAGAGGAAGTTGTGTGGTTCTTTCCAGTCAGACCTGTCAGGAACTGTGCAGAGCAGGAGAGGTTTGCTATGGGGATTTGCTCCTACTCTGGACAGTTCCTGACACGGACAGAGGTGTCAGCAGAGAGCACTGTGGTCAGACAGAAAATAACAACCCAACTTCCTCTAGAACATACAGCAGCTGATAAGTACTGGAAGGATTGAGATTTTTAATAGAAGTCATTTACAAATCTGTTTAACTTTCTGGAACCAGTTGAATTGAAGAAAAAAAATAAAAATGTTTTCCACCGGAGTACCCCTTTAAGGCCATTGGCAAGGTTTACTGTTCATCCTGAGGCAGGTTGTACAAACAGATCTGCCATGGCAGCCACTGATGCCTTCAGAAGGTTTCTGGTGTCGTTGCGACCATGTAGCAGAGGTAGGAGAGTGCTCCCCAATCCGGGTGCCTCCAGCTGTTGCAAAACTACAACTCCCAGCATGCCCGGACAGCCAAAGGCTGTCCGGGCATGCTGGGAGTTGTAGTTTTGCAATAGCTGGAGGCACACCGGTTGGGAAACACTGATGTAGGAACTGCCCCACTTAATCAGGACATCTAAACTCTGAGGCAGTTGTTGGACTTTGCCTGATTCCAGTGTATATTTTTTTAATAATCCTGATTCCTCAGGTCTGGATGTTTGGGTGGAGTTGTTAGCATTTGTTACCATTCTGGCCCTCAGAATTGACTGTAGAGTTATGTTTTGCCTAGGCCTCTCCAAGTATTAGCTACTCTTTTGTTCCCATGTTCTTTGAGTTCTCTGTTCCTTGAGTTCTCTGTTCCTTGATTCCTGTTCATGTTATCCTGATGTTGGTATTTGGGAGTTATATGGTTTTGCTATGTGTGTTTCTGTGGAAATTTTCAGTGTTTTGCCTTAGTTGTGTCTTTTCTGGGTCTTAGTGCCTTCTTGTTCCTTTGGCATAGTTTAGGGCCAGTTCAGGGATATTACAGGGGCAGCTTGCTTCCTTTTCTTATCAGTTTAGTTTAGGGAAAGATAGAGGGAAAAATTGGGAGAATTTGTTAGATTCTTCTAATTTTGTCTTCTGCTCTATTTGCCGATCTAATAGTGAGTTACCATCTTAGGGTGGGTTCACACTACGTTTTGAAGATACAAAAACAGGATTTATTTCAATTCATTTCATTGAGCCGACCGGAGTCATATACTGACTCCGGTCGGCTCATTTTTGCCCCTTATTCGGTTTAGTGACTGGACCTAAAACCGCGGTATGCCGCGGTTTTAGGTCCAGTCAGAAAACTGGATACGGGGCAAAAATGAGCCGACCAGAGTCACTATATGACTCCAGTCGGCTCACTGAAATGAATGAGATATGGCGGGGGTCCCGAATCTTCAAAACGTAGTGTGAACCCACCCTTATTCTTGTTACCTTCTGAAACTGATACGTGTTTGTGTGATTTGTCTTGCTGGTCATCTTATTCTGTCCTACTGTAAGTCCTAGGGGTCTCTGCAGGAAAGGTAACTGCTATAAGTGCATAAAGGGATAGGATTGTGGACATATAAAAAGAAAGAACGACTTCTTACCAGATGGAGTCTCTTTAGGCCAGGTTCCCTTTAGCACATTTGCAGCGCACAGGGATTGCCTGCCTTAGGTCAAGTCAGTAATAAGATCTCCCCAGAGAAGATTATTGGGTAATTTCGAGATAGACTGGCAAGTGTTCAGATGTCTTGTGTATACGTTACCAAGTAGCGGGGACAGAGACAGCACAGGCTTTATGCCACAAAGGCTGCAACACTTTTTGAACTGTATCCAGACCCTTGGAGGCTCAACATGGGGGGGGGGGGGGGTCGAAAATAGTCCTGTACATTACAAGGAGATTAATTGGTTTAATAAGAAAGGATGAAAATATTTGTTCAACTTCACAGTCTTAGGCCCCTCAGCAAATAGAGCCCTATTGTTCCCCTGTGATTTCTGTGTGCCCGCATGTATAAGGGCAACTTCAAAGGCCCCGGGGATTTATAGTAGAATTTGCATGGATTTCTTGAGATGAAGGAATTAACCCACTGTGTCCTGGAGAGAATACGTAATTTATGTAAAGCTGAATGAAAAGTTCTGTAACTTTCTAAAATACATTAGGGGGTGGGGGTTAGCAAAGATTTTAGTGCAATGTAAAGAACTGGGATTTGGCCAGTTGCTCCGCAAAACTTATTATGTGGCTCAAGCTGCTTCATAAATTTGCGCAAAAGATAAGAAGCCCCTGGATAGTGCAAAAAAAAAAAAAAAGTTACAAACTGCATAAACATAACTGTTAATGGCCGGCTCTATGGGTTTGATCACGGCCATAGGTTTGGTTTTCATCGGCATATTGTTTTTTGGTTTTTTTTTGCTAACAAAAAACATCACGTGCTATCATGTGATCATGTGCAACTCACTTTGCAAAAAAAAACTAAACAAAACAAGGCTTCTCATAATTACATCGCCTTAGAAATAAAAAATGAAAAAAATGCCTGAAGTTATTAGTTATAATACACTGTACCTGTAGGTCTTCCCGGTGTCTCCTCTCCCACAGATCATTGTGATCATTTCTAACCATAGATATAGGCCAATAATTTACTATTCAATGATGGCAGAAGAGGGGGCATTGCTGTGACAACCACCCAGTAGCCGGCAGCAGTCATCACCATAGTTGTCACCGTTGACCCAGTTGCTGAGGCAAAAGAGACGGAGCTGCCAAATCTTGTCCAGTTTGGCCACCACTGAGCCATTGGATGGATTACCTTATGGCCCAGTGACCCCATGAATCAGAACTCGTCTACTCATGTCTGCCAACAGAATCCATGTCTGGTGCCAAGACTCAGATCTAGGCCTGCTGCTATTTTATGTGGTGCCAAATCGGGGAAGTTTCTAAATAATTTGGTTAACAGGACGCATCTCAACAAATCGCTTATCGCCCCCTCCTTTAAGTAAAGCTGTCAGTAAAAATAATACATAATATACTAATATTACATAATTATATCAACATAGATTCATTATTTCTACTCTTATAATCAAATCTACTTATTGCCAAGTAAGGCTACTGTACTATAGATGTTTTTACCGTGTAAACCTACAGCTCCCAGAGGCCCAAACCAAGTCCAAAGCTTCTATGTTTAAACACATCTGCTGAGAAAGTGTGTGCAAGTACAAAACAGGGTAAAACCTTATGTAACAAATGACGAGGCTGCAGCACACACCTGAATATTTACAATGATTAAATATTACTGCTATTAAACAAAATGCCCTATACACAGAAAGTTATTAAAGGGGTTATCCAGGAAAAAAAAAAAATTTTTTATATATCAACTGGCTCCAGAAAGTTAAACAGATTTGTAAATTACTTCTATTAAAAAATCTTAATCCTTTCAGTATTTATGAGCAGCTGAAGTTAAGGTTGTTCTTTTCTGTCTAAGTGCTCTCTGATGACACCTGATGTCTCGGGAACCGCCCAGTTTGGAAGCAAATCCCCATAGCAAACCTCTTCTACTCTGTGCAGTTCCCGAGACAAGCAGAGATGTCAGCAGAGATCACTGTTGCCAGACAGAACAACTCTCAACTTCAGCAGCTGATAATTATTGAAAGGATTAAGATTTTTTTATTGAAGTAATTTACAAATCTGTTTAGCTTTCTGGAGCCAGTTGATATAAAGAAAAAAAAGTTTTTCCTGGAATACCCCTTTAACCCCTTCCCGACCTATGACATACCTGTACGTCATGGGTGGCAAGGTGTTCCCGACCCATGACATACAGGTACGTCATGGACATTACTGCCGCTACTCGCGGCATCCCGCAGCGCCCGGTAAGATGGTGGCTATCACTGATAGCCAGCCATCTTACCGTGCGACCACGGGGGGTTTCGTCCCCCACCCCCCCCAGCGATCGCTGCTATCAGCTGGTCAAATCTGACTAGCTGATAGCAGCGTTTCGCTATGAAAATACTTAGCAGCGCGGTGTGTGAGTCCCGATCACGGGGATCGGGACACACACCGCTCTGCTAAGTGTCCCTGACCCGTCCCCCGGCGTCACTTACCCGTCGGAGCGGTGTCCCGAGCGGTCCCGGCGGTCCTCCGTGCGGTCCCGGCTGCGCTGCGTCCCGGAGGTGAGTTTCCGGCAGCAGTGCGGCATCTTCATTGGCAGCAGTGAGATCGCCGTAAAGCGATCTCACTGCTGCCTCTGAGAGTTTCAAAACTGCAACTCCCAGCATGCCCAGACAGCCTTTGGCTTTCTGGGCATGCTGGGAGTTGTAGTTTTGCAACATCTGGAGGTCCACAGTTTGGAGACCACTGTATAATGGTCTCCAATCTGTGCTCTTCCAGATGTTGCAAAACTACAAATCTCAGCATGCTCAGTCTGTCCAGGCATGCTGGGAGTTGTAGTTCTCTAACATCTGGAAGAGCACAGATTGGAGACCATTATACAGTGGTCTCCAAACTGTGGACCTCCAGATGTTGCAAAACTACAACTCCCAGCATGCCCAGACTGCCCAGGCATGCTGGAAGTTGTAGTTCAGCAACATCTGATCCTTCAGATATTGCCGAACTACAACTTCCAGCATGCCTTGGCAGTCTGGGCATGCTGGGAGTTGTAGTTTTGCAACATCTGGAGGCACACTAGTTGGGAAACATTGTCCGTTTCCTACCTCAGTGCCTCCAGCTGTTGCAATTGTTGCAAAACTATAACTCCCAGCATGCACTGACAGACCATGCATGCTGGGAGTTGTAGTTTTGCAACAGCTGGAGGCACACTGGTTTGGAAACACTAAGTTTGGTTGCAAAACACTTGAAAGTTTATTAATTAACTTAGTGTTTCCAAACCAGTGTTCCTCCAGCTGTTGCAAAACTACAACTCCCAGCATGCACGGACAGCCAAAGGGCATGCTCGGAGTTTGCAACAGCTGGATGTTTGCCCCCTCCCCCCAATGTGAATGTACAGGGTACACTCACATGGGCGGAGGTTTACAGTGAGTGCTGCAAGTCTGAGATGGCCCAAATTTTGCGCTGCAGCTCAAACTTCCAGCGGCAAACTTGCTGTGAACCTCTGCCCATGTGACTGTACCCTAAAAACACTACACTACACTGACACTAACCTAAAATAAAAAGTAAAAAACACTACATATACACATACCCCTACACAGCCCCCCTCCCCCCAAAAAATGAAAAACGTCTGGTACGCTACTGTTTCCAAAACGGAGCCTCCAGCTGTTGCAAAATAATAACTCCCAGTATTGCCGGACAGCCATTGACTGTCCAGGCATGCCGGGAGTTTTGTAACAGCTGGAGGCACCCTGTTTGAGAATCACTGGCGTAGAATACCCCTATGTCCACCCCTATGCAAATCCCTAATTCAGGCCTCAAATGCGCATGGCGCTCTCTCACTTTGGAGCCCTGTCGTATTTCAGGGCAACAGTTTTGGGACACATATGGGGTATCGCCGTACTCGGGAGAAATTGCCTTACAAATTTTGGGGGGCTTTTTCTTCTTTAACCCCTTATGAAAAGGTGAAGTTGGGGTCTACACCAGCATGTTAGTGTAAAAAAATAAATTTTTTACACTGACATGCTGGTGTTGCCCTATACTTTTCATTTTCACAAGAGGTAAAAGGGAAAAAAGACCCTCTAAATTTGTAACGCAATTTCTCCTGAGTACGGAGATACCCCATATGTGGGCGCAAAGTGCTCTGGGGGCGCACAACAAGGCCCAGAAGGGAGAGTGCACCATGTACATTTGAGGCGATTTGCACAGGGGTGGCTGATTGTTACAGCAGTTCTGACAAACGCAAAACAATAAATATCCATATGTGACCCCATTTTGGAAACTACACCCCTCACGGAATGTAATAAGGGGTGCAGTGAGCATTTACACCCCACTGGTGTATGACAGATTTTTGGAACAGTGGTCTGTGAAAATGAAAAATAAAATTTTTGATTTGCACAGTCCACCGTTTCAAATATCTGTCAAACGCCAGTGGGGTGTAAATGCTCACTGCACCCCTTATTACATTCCATGAGGGGTATAGTTTCCAAAATGGGGTCACATGTGGGGGGGTCCACTGTTCTGGCACCATAGGGGCTTCCTAAATGGGACATGCCCCCCAAAAACCCTTTCAGAAAAACTCACTCTCCAAAATCCCATTGTCGCTCCTTCCCTTCTGAGCCCTCTACTGCGCCCACCGAACATTTTACATACGCATATGAGGTATTTCCTTACTCGAGAGAAATTGGGTTACAAATTTTAGGGTGATTTCTCTCCTTTTACCCCTTGTAAAAATTAAAAAATTGGGTCTACAAGAAAATGCGAGTGTAAAAAATGAAGATTTAGAATTTTCTCCTTCACTTTGCTGCTATTCCTGTGAAACACCTAAAGGGTTAAAACACTTACTGAATGTCATTTTGAATACTTTGGGGGGTGCAGTTTTTATAATGGGGTCATTTATGGGGTATTTCTAATATGAAGATCCTTAAAATCCACTTCCAACCTGAACTGGGCCCTGAAAAATTAAGATTTTGAAAATCTTGAGAAAAATTGGAAAATTGCTGCGGAACTTTGAAGCCCTCTGATGTCTTTCAAAAGTAAAAACTTGTCAATTTTTTAATGCAAACACAAAGTAGACATATTGTATATGTGAATCAATATGTAATTTATTTGGAATATCCATTTTCCTTTCAAGCAGAGACTTTCAAAGTTAGAAAAATGCTAAATTTTCAAAATTTTCATGAAATTTTTAGATTTTTTACCAAGAAAGGATACAAATATCAGTGAAATTTTACCGATAAAATAAAGTAGAATATGTCACGAAAAAACAATCTCGGAATCAGAATGATAAGTAAAAGCATTCCAAAGTTATTAATGTTTAAAGTGACAGTGGTCAGATTTTCAAAAAATGCCCAGGTCATGAAGGTGAAAATGGGCTGGGTCATGAAGGGGTTAACAATGATATCCTAAATAATGCTACAAAATACAAATAATGCCACCATGACAGCTGTTATTACCACTACAGACCTTACAGACCCTATAAGAGATTACAGTGCAACTATGTTCAGTGACTCACAGGTGACATCTTCTCTGATCGGAGTCAGTCACTTTCCTTTTACTTCTCCATCCGGCCCAGACCACCAGGACAGTTTCTTGCAGTCACCTCTGCAGAACCTGCTGAACAGTCTCCAGCACCCTCTTCACCCTTTCCAACCTATGGTGCCACAAGGTATAAGTACTGTTTCATACAGTAGGTCACTCCAGTTGGTAGACAGGTGCTCCCAGTAAGTAATTATCCCCATTTGGTGTGCCCCCCCCCCCCCAGTAACTAGCCTTCCCATTCAGTAGTTGTTGACTGTAAGTAGCTTTAACCATGAATTGCGTCACCCTCAAACATTTTTTCCCTAAGTAAAATGGTCCACCTTTATGCAATTTTCCCCAGTATCCATGACCCTCCTATAGGTACTCTCCTCCATTAGCTAGGTCCCCTCTGTAGGTATTCTCCCCTATTATCCAGATCTCTCTCATTAGCCAGGTCCCCCCCAGTAGGTAGTCTTTCCCATTAACCAGGTCCCCCTCCCCTGTTGGTGGTCCCCCCCATTAGCCAGTCCCCACTGTGGGTAGTCTCCGCCATCAACCAGCCCCCTCCAGTAGGTAGTTTCCCAATCCCCCCCCCCCAGTTGGTAGTCCTCCCATTAGCTAGGTCCCTAGGTCCCTCATGTGGGTAGTCTCCCCTATTAGCCAGGTCTCCCCTTTTAGATAGTCTCCTCTGTTACCCAGGTCCCCTAGTGTGTTATTTCTCCAATTTTCTAGATATCACTTACCAAGATAAAAAAAACCTGGCAAAAAACATACCTTTCTCCCGGTCACCACTGTGGCCTGTGCTTAGCTAAGGGGGGAATTTCCTAGCTTTTGGGATAGAGGGCAAAAATGGCAGATAGGGGGGACTAGCACTGACACTGAATCAGCAGCAGGTGAGTACAGCCTTCTTTATCGGGTTGTCTAGGGTTTTGAAAACATTGCTGCTCTCTTATAAAACAGCTCCACTCATGCCCACAAGTGGTATTGCATCATAGCTCTATTTAATGCAGTGCAAATCTGCAGCAATACCAGGCACATCCTGTGGGCTGGTTTGGTGCTATTTCTGCAAGTAAGCAGCCATATTTAAGCGAGAAATCTATCATACAAGTTAGAGGATGCACCATACAGAACAAATATACAGTTAAAACTTTTTATTAGTGTGGTGACTGGGTGAGGCAATGGTGTTGCAGGGTCGGTTTGTCGTGACGCCAGGATGCGGTTGTTTGGTATAGAAGGCCCTGCAGACAACCGTCCCAGAAACGGCAGGAAATAAATAATGGAATGTCCACAGCAGGATTTATGAGATAACTGGAACTTTTACCTAACTTCTGGTGCAACAGTCTTTACAGTTAAACAGTTTCTCTTGAAGTAACCGGGATACAGGATACCTCACAGGCTTTGCTGGGACTAGTAGTCTTGAAATTTAAGCAGACCACTAATCTTATTGGTTGTCAAGCCTGGAGGTCCTGTACCCAGGGAACTCTGGGTACATCACATGACATTATCACATGATAATGCATTATATGAGTTGAGCAAGGGGTAAGCCCTGCTGGAGAGCCCCCCCCGTGGAATGGAGGAACTCTAACTGAGGGGACTTAGGACAGGGACAGGACAAGGTCCTGTACCGGGATACGACATTAGCTTTATTAGCTTTTATAACTCTCATAAGCTTTATTAGTAATATTCAAATGTATCAACATATTATGAATAAGGCTGAAGAGCTTGCATGCTGCACTTTCCAAAAAGAGAGCAATCAATTGTACAACGAATGTAAGAAACTTTGTAATATATCTTATCAGAGAAAAATGCTACTTTCTACTATTATCAAACCCCTCTTTCCCTCCTTTTGCATAAATACACTTCTCTGAAAATCAGCTCAGCTTTGTCCTGTGTCTGCAAGACAAGCAATGCTAGTCTATGGAGGGGGGAAGAGCAAGCTCTTCCCACCAACTCAGGGAGAACTTCAAATTATAGATGAAGCCTGCAGAGCAGAAATCTGCTGAAAAATACCATATTAAAGGCACTTTCACGACGAGGTAGGTGTCTGCTTTCAGAAAATACAATAGGCCAGAGTTGCTTGAAACCCTGATGCCTCTTGAAATCTGCTAAGGGTTACACTGGTATAGTTGTCATTTAGGGATTTACTGAGAATGGGACTTTTTTTTTTTTAGGTTTTCTTTAGGTTTTCCCAAGGGTTCAAATCTGTTTCTCACCGTATATTGTTTGCATTGTTCTAATAGGCAGTTATGTGCTGCACTTAGTATTGGCTCATTGTTATATTTATTCAGCATGATCTGGGCCTCTCATGTTGTACTTAGTGGAAGGTTTGTGTACAAGTCGAGCTCGAGGATTTCTGATGTCATATATCTGGATTTTTCCAAAGCATTTGATACGGTGCCACATAAAAGGTTGGTGCATAAAATGAGAAGGATTGGGCTGGAGGAGAATGTGTGTAAGTGGGTAAGTAACTGGCTCAATGATAGAAAACAGAGGCTGGTTATTAATGGTACTTATTCTGATTGGGTGACTATTACTAGTGGGGTACCACAGGGGTCAGTCTTGGGTCCTGTTTTATTTAATGTATTCATTAATGACCTTGTAGAGGGGTTGAATAGTAAAGTAGCAATGTTTGCAGATGACACTAAACTCTGTAAAGCGGTAAACACTATAGAGGACAGTGCACTGGTACAACTGGATCTGGATAGGTTAGAGGTTTGGGCTGGGAAGTGGCAAATGAGGTTCAACACTGATAAATGTAAGGTAATGCACATGGGGAGGAAAAATCCGGGCTGGGATTATGTATTTAATGGGAGAACACTTGGGACGACTTACATGGAAAAGGACTTAGGAGTCTTAGTTAATATTAAATTTAGCTGTAGTGACCAGTGTCGGGCAGCTGCTGCCAAGGCTAATAAAATCATGGGGTGCATCAATAGGGGAATAGATGCCCACGACAAGGAAATAATTCTACCACTGTACAAATCACTAGTCAGACCACACATAGAATACTGTGTACAGTACTGGGCACCAGTGTACAAGAAAGATATAGTGGAGCTGGAGAGGGTTCAAGACGGGCAACCAGAGTAATACGGGGAATGGGAGGACTACAGTACCCAGAAAGATTATCAGAATTAGGGTTATTTAGTTTAGAAAAAAGAAGGCTTAGGGGAGACCTAATAACTATGTAAAAATATATCAGAGGGCAGTACAAAGATCTCTCCCATGATCTATTTATACCCAGGACTGTATCTATAACAAGGGGGCATCCTCTACGTTTAGAGGAAAGAAGGTTTCTACACCAGCACAGACGGAGGTTCTTTACTGTAAGAGCAGTGAGACTGTGAAAAGTGATGGAGATACCTTTTTTTTAATAACATTTTGTAGGGTACCATTAAATAAAAAAGATACAGTAGTGATGTAAAAAATTGTATTTAAAGAAATTTATCTTTTCATAAGAAATTGTTTAGTAATTTTTAAATAGTGATCAATTCATGTGGGCAGGCAGGGTACTAAAAATGTAGCCGACAATAATAAAAATGTAGTGTGTGTGTGTGTGTTTTTAACTTTTTTTTTTTTTTTTTACATTTTTTAGGTAGTACTACTATTCCCAGCATGGAACACGCTGTTCCATGATGGGAGTAGTAGTACCTGTACTAACTGACAGATTGCCCCGGGTCTGTTGTGATCCCTCTATCATATGGATGCGGCGGCTGCTCTTCTATGGTCCCTTG
This sequence comes from Hyla sarda, assembly GCF_029499605.1. Classification (NCBI taxonomy): domain Eukaryota; kingdom Metazoa; phylum Chordata; class Amphibia; order Anura; family Hylidae; genus Hyla; species Hyla sarda. The sequence continues at coordinate 573,314,257 of NC_079189.1, read as the reverse complement.
CACTGACGTATATATACACCTATTCATATTTCCGGCAGAGAGCTGTGATTGTCCAGATGGTTCCAGCCAATTACAACTCTCTGTGGGAAATATGAATAGGTGTATATAAACGTTAGTGCAGGGGACCATAGAAGAGCGGCCAGCCGAATCTATACATTATACAGGAGGATCGCAATGGGTGTCAGGAGTGACACTTGCTGTGATCTGTCTGTTAATGCAGGCACTACAGCTCCCAGCATGGAGCAGAGTGTGCTCCATGTTGGGAGTAGTAGTACCTGCAGTTAAGGACAGATCACAGCAGGTGTCACTCCTGACACCCGATGCAATCGTCCTATCTATTGCAGAGATGCAGAGTGGCTCTGTACAGCGCTCGCATCTCTGCACTATACTCGGCCGGCCAGTGATATGAATAGAACATCACTCATTCATATTTCCCGCTGAGAGCTGTGATTGGCTGCCACCATCTGGCCAATCCCCACTCTGGGCGGAAAATATGAATGAGTGATGTTCTATTCACATCACTGGCCGGAGTACAGAGCAGACATACGAGTGCTGTATAGAGCCGCTCTGTATCTCTGCAATAGATAGCACGATCGCATTGGGGGTCAGGAGTGACACCCTGGGCGATCTTTCTATTAGTACAGGTACTACTACTCCCATCAGGGAACGGTCTGTTAAACACACACACACTTTATTAAAAATGAATTATAATTTCGCTATAAAAAATAAAAATTTTGTTAAATACATTTTGTTCCCATCCCTACTGCATCTTTTTTTTTTTTCTCCTTTTGGTACACAACATATTTAGAAAAAAAACGGCAAAGGGGCCAAAAAATGCCATTTCCACTCAAAGGCAAAAACGCAAAAAAAAACCACCAGAAAAGTTGCCAAATGTAGGAAAAACCTAGTTTTTCTGGTGTTTTTGCTGGTGTATTTTTAAGTGTAAAAAAATTATAAATAAATAGTTGAAACCTAGCCTTATAGTAGTTATATTCTTGTACATATGAGGCAGTATTATAGTAGTTATATTCTTGTACATAGGAGCATTATTATAATAGTTATATTCTTGTATATAGGAGCAGTATTATAGTAGTTATATTCTTGTATATAGGAGGCAGTATTATAGTAGTTATATTCTTGTATATAGGAACAGCATTATAGTAGTTATATTCTTGTGTATAGGAGGCAGTATTATAGTAGTTATATTCTTGTACATAAGTGGAATATTCTAGTAGATATATTCTTGTACATAGGAGCAGTATTATAGTAGTTATATTCTTGTACATAGAAGCAGTATTATAGTAGTTATATTCTTGTATATAGGAGCAGTATTATAGTAGTTATATTCTTGTACCTAGGAGAAGTATTATAGTAGTTATATTCTTGTATATAGGAGGCAGTATTATAGTAGTTAAATTCTTGTACATAGGAGCAGTATCATAGTAGTTATATTCTTGTATATAGGGAGCAGTATTATAGAAGTTATATTCTTGTACATAGGAGCAGTATTATAGAAGTTATATTCTTGTACATAGGGGCGGTATTATAGTAGTTATATTCTTGTACAAAGGAGGCAGTATTATAGTAGTTATATTCTTGTACATATGAGGCAGTATTATAGTAGTTATATTCTTGTACATATGAGGCAGTATTATAGTAGTTATATTCTTGTACATATGAGGCAGTATTATAGTAGTTATATTCTTGTACATAGAAGCAGTATTATAGTAGTTATATTCTTGTACCTAGGAGAAGTATTATAGTAGTTATATTCTTGTATATAGGAGGCAGTATTATAGTAGTTAAATTCTTGTACATAGGAGCAGTATCATAGTAGTTATATTCTTGTATATAGGGAGCAGTATTATAGAAGTTATATTCTTGTACATAGGAGAAGTATTATAGAAGTTATATTCTTGTACATAGGGGCAGTATTATAGTAGTTATATTCTTGTACATATGAGGCAGTATTATAGTAGTTATATTCTTGTACATATGAGGCAGTATTATAGTAGTTATATTCTTGTACATATGAGGCAGTATTATAGTAGTTATATTCTTGTACATATGAGGCAGTATTATAGTAGTTATATAAATCCAAAAAGCGAGTAAAGAAAGAAGTACCGCACTCACCCACTGTCAAAAGCCGGGAACAGGAGAGATTTATTTCAGATCATAAGATCGGAATAACAGGTGCAGGACGTGGAGGAGAGAAAAAAGCCACACACGACTAGTTTCACGCCGGACGGCGCTTTCTCTGGCTGACTTGGCTACATCAGTTGGCAGGAAAAGGAGGGATTTAAGACGCCAAACTGATGACGTATACAAATGCAAAAAAGATTATTGCTTGAGCCCGTACACCGAAAAAATATCCAATCAGAAAAAGCAAAAAAGTGGGGAGGGGAGAAAAAAAGGGAAAAATATAAAAAGGAGAAGGATATATATATATATATGTATATATCAGGACCAAAAAGAGGCAGAAAAAAAGGGAAGGGGGAGGGAGGGAAAAAAAAATTATAAAAAAACACTGAGATCTTGGCGATCATTAAGTCCAGTTCCTTCAAGCGCTCTTGTGCGCATGATCCATCTCTCTTCTTTGCGCAGCAGTGTTTTGTGACGATCAATTCCTGGTGAGCAGGTTTTAACTCTTTCGATCCCGAAGAAGCGCATAATATTGGCGTCTCCTGAATGCGCTGATCGTATGTGCGTTATTAGGCGGGCACAACCGTGTCCGGTGTGAATAGACCTCAAGTGTTCTCGGAATCTGATTTTCAGCGGTCGAATAGTGGATCCAATATAAAAGCACATACATGGGCAGACTATAGCGTAAACGACATATTCAGTCCTACAGCAGATGAAGTCGGTGATTTTTATTTCTTTTCCAGCGAGCTGATATTCTTTACCAGGTAAGAAGAATTTACAGTGTGAACAGTTGCCACATTTGTGATTGCCTGAAGGGATTGTTGCCGATAGCCAGTCCTTTTCTTTTTGGGTGGAAGGGAGGGCACTGCGAACTAGTACATTAGAAATGCTTTTGCTCCTTCTAAACGATATTATTGGTTTTTTAACCGCAGCTTCTTTAAACAAAGGATCGTTTTCTATGAGAAACCAATTATTTTTTATTACTTGTTTTATTGTATCCGCTAACACGTTGTATCTGAATGAAAAAATAAATTGTGGTTGGAGGGAATTATCTGTAGTTTTTTCTTTTTTGTTACGATTTTTTTTTATAAGTTTTTTTTGACTAGATCCAATCTTGGGATTTTAGTGGCTTTCTCAAGTGCCTTATTTAGTTCAGATGGAGGATAGCCTCTTTTTAGGAATCGATTATATAGATCTTTTGATTGTAGTTGGAAATCTTCTTCGTTTTTGTTTATTTTCCTAAGCCTCAGGAACTGACTGTAAGGGAGGGCCTGTTTGGTGTGGGAGGGGTGAAAACTGTTAAAGTGCAGAAGGTTACTAGAAGCTGTGGGTTTTCGGTAGCCTTTGGTGAAAAATTGATTATTTTCGACTGTGAGTAGAACGTCTAAAAATTCCATGGTAGATTCACTGATTTTTTTGGTAAATTTCATATTCATATGGTTCTCCCCTATAAAGGCCACAAATTCTTCAAAGTCCTTGATGGTACTGTCCCAAATTATTAGGATATCGTCTACATAACGGAAGTATTTTATGATATGATGGAAGAATGGGTTGGTGTTATTCAAAATATACCTGCTTTCAAAAATAGCCAGAAAAATAATAGCAAATGAACATGCTACCGTCGTCCCCATGGCCGTCCCTGTACACTGGGCATACCACTGGTCTTGAAAAGTGAAGCAATTATTTTGCAAAATTAGCTGAAGTGCCTCACAAACGAATGATACAAACAGGTCATCTTTTTCGGCATTATTCAAAAATTCTTTAACGGCAAGGACACCTAACTCCTGCGGAATTCTTGTGTACAAACCTTCGACATCTATTGATGTCAATTTATAGGAATTGTGCCACTCTAATGTTTCAAGAGATAATAAAAGATGGTCAGTATCTTTCACGTAAGATGGAATATCAGCCAATAGGGGGTGCAGGAGCCACTCCACATACTGTGAGAGTGGCTCTGTCACTCCTCCTATTCCGGCCACTATGGGCCGTCCAGGGGGGTGCTCTAGGTTTTTGTGGGTTTTTGGGAGGAAGTACCATTTGGGGTTAATAGGATGAGCAGGTAAAAGTTTTTCCGCATCCTTTTGCTTTAAGAATCCATTCTCTGTATACTTCCTTAGTAGATTTTTAACTTTGTTGCTGATATGGTTAGTGGGATCAGATTTAAGGGGGGTATATGTATTGCGGTCATGGAGTTGTCGAATCGCTTCTTTGATATAATAATCCTTTGTCATTATTACGACATTCTGACCTTTATCTGCTTTTTTAATAATCCAATCGTCACGTTTTTGTAGCTTTTTTAAGGCCATGGCTTCCTCTGTGGATACGTTAGGTGAGGCTTTGGGATATATTAATGCCTGCATTTGTTTAGACACCTGCTTAGAAAAAACATCCAAACAACTTCCTTGCTGAATAGGGGGATTGAAAGTGGATTTTACTCCACCTCCAAAAAAAGTTTTTTGTGAACTTTTATGAGAATCGCATTCCAATACTTCATTTTCTGTAAGACTCATGAGTAAAGCCACATCTTCCCAATTAAAATCAGTGAGAGTTTTTTTGGCGAAAAATCCTAAATTCCCTATTTTCTCTTTGATATGAGTGCTTGTATTTTTCTTAGTAGCAACGTGGATAGGTTCGGCTTCCTTTTTATTGAAAAAACGAAAGAGATTCATTTTCCTTATATTTTTGTATAAATCGATTTCAAATTCGACTGGATCAAAGTCGACTGGGAGACAAAAATTAAGGCCTTTTGTAAGGACACTAAGAGTTGCGGCATCTAAGGTTTCTTGCGTAAGATTTATAACGGAGTATTTTTCTAATGTGGGAACCACTTCACTTGTTTCCTTTTCCTGGCTGTTCGAGAATTTGCGGTTTCTTCCTCCTCTTCCTCTTCTGGTTCTCCTCATAAAGGGCCAGTTTCGGAGGTCGGCATTTTTTGGGAAGCAGATGCAGTTTCATCTTGCTGTTGAGATTTTTTATCAGAAAAACTTGTTTTTTTCTTCTGAGTTTTTTTTGAGATTGGGTCTGTTTGTTCGTCTGAATTGCTGGAGTCCGACTCAGTAGTCCAATAGTCCCGTGAGGCTTTTTGACGTGGGTAAGTGCGTTTTTTGATATTTTTCTTCTGCTGATTTTTATTCCATGTGAACACTTTATTCTCTTCGTAATCTTGTTTATCCCGGATATATTTATCTTTTTTCCTTTCTTTTAAGTCGGATTGTATAGGGATGAGACGTTTCTCAACTTTCTTTATGAAAGTTGAGTATTGGCTTTCTGTATGACGGGTTCTAAGTTCGGTCCTAGCTCGACATAGATCCATGGTCACTTTTTCATATTCTTTTTCATTGCGTTTTAAAGTAAGAGAGAGGAGTGTGAACGAGTGTTGTAAATTAGCTTGTTCCCATTCCTTGATAAATGCTGTGTCCTGTAAAAATTGTGATGGCTCCTTAAACACTCTTAAGCCCCTAGGCACCCTGTTGCATCTTGCATATGATTTTAGTGATTGAACTGACCAAAATAACTTGGTTTCTTTTTCGGCCAGTTGTGTAATCTTAAATTCAAGTGTTTTAGTGCTCAAAGATTGAATGGAGTCCTTTAAGTTGCATCTTTCAAAAAACTCCTCCACGTCCTCTCGACCTGATGATAGAAAATATCCAGAGTCCTCTGCAGGAGGGGCCTCCATTTCTTCCATTCCAAAAGGGGCGAAGATGAGGAAGAAACGTGATATAAACAGCTGTTGCTGATTGAACGATCCTGTGGGTAATCCAATGTGCTCAACTCCGAAAAAAAGCAGAATTCAAACAGTCCAACAAGATGAGTGGCACTATTGTGTGATCTCCCTTAGTAACAGGTAAAGTTCGTAGCATACAATGCGAGGCTGTGCAGGTGGACTGATAATCCAGGCTAGACCTGGAGGTGCAGGTAACGGTATAGTGTTCATATAAATCCAAAAAGCGAGTAAAGAAAGAAGTACCGCACTCACCCACTGTCAAAAGCCGGGAACAGGAGAGATTTATTTCAGATCATAAGATCGGAATAACAGGTGCAGGACGTGGAGGAGAGAAAAAAGCCACACACGACTAGTTTCACGCCGGACGGCGCTTTCTCTGGCTGACTTGGCTACATCAGTTGGCAGGAAAAGGAGGGATTTAAGACGCCAAACTGATGACGTATACAAATGCAAAAAAGATTATTGCTTGAGCCCGTACACCGAAAAAATATCCAATCAGAAAAAGCAAAAAAGTGGGGAGGGGAGAAAAAAAGTTCAATCACTAAAATCATATGCAAGATGCAACAGGGTGCCTAGGGGCTTAAGAGTGTTTAAGGAGCCATCACAATTTTTACAGGACACAGCATTTATCAAGGAATGGGAACAAGCTAATTTACAACACTCGTTCACACTCCTCTCTCTTACTTTAAAACGCAATGAAAAAGAATATGAAAAAGTGACCATGGATCTATGTCGAGCTAGGACCGAACTTAGAACCCGTCATACAGAAAGCCAATACTCAACTTTCATAAAGAAAGTTGAGAAACGTCTCATCCCTATACAATCCGACTTAAAAGAAAGGAAAAAAGATAAATATATCCGGGATAAACAAGATTACGAAGAGAATAAAGTGTTCACATGGAATAAAAATCAGCAGAAGAAAAATATCAAAAAACGCACTTACCCACGTCAAAAAGCCTCACGGGACTATTGGACTACTGAGTCGGACTCCAGCAATTCAGACGAACAAACAGACCCAATCTCAAAAAAAACTCAGAAGAAAAAAACAAGTTTTTCTGATAAAAAATCTCAACAGCAAGATGAAACTGCATCTGCTTCCCAAAAAATGCCGACCTCCGAAACTGGCCCTTTAGGAGGAGAACCAGAAGAGGAAGAGGAGGAAGAAACCGCAAATTCTCGAACAGCCAGGAAAAGGAAACAAGTGAAGTGGTTCCCACATTAGAAAAATACTCCGTTATAAATCTTACGCAAGAAACCTTAGATGCCGCAACTCTTTGTGTCCTTACAAAAGGCCTTAATTTTTGTCTCCCAGTCGACTTTGATCCAGTCGAATTTGAAATCGATTTATACAAAAATATAAGGAAAATGAATCTCTTTCGTTTTTTCAATAAAAAGGAAGCTGAACCTATCCACGTTGCTACTAAGAAAAATACAAGCACTCATATCAAAGAGAAAATAGGGAATTTAGGATTTTTTGCCAAAAAAACTCTCACTGATTTTAATTGGGAAGATGTGGCTTTACTCATGAGTCTTACAGAAAATGAAGTATTGGAATGCGATTCTCATAAAAGTTCACAAAAAACTTTTTTTGGAGGTGGAGTAAAATCCACTTTCAATCCCCCTATTCAGCAAGGAAGTTGTTTGGATGTTTTTTCTAAGCAGGTGTCTAAACAAATGCAGGCATTAATATATCCCAAAGCCTCACCTAACGTATCCACAGAGGAAGCCATGGCCTTAAAAAAGCTACAAAAACGTGACGATTGGATTATTAAAAAAGCAGATAAAGGTCAGAATGTCGTAATAATGACAAAGGATTATTATATCAAAGAAGCGATTCGACAACTCCATGACCGCAATACATATACCCCCCTTAAATCTGATCCCACTAACCATATCAGCAACAAAGTTAAAAATCTACTAAGGAAGTATACAGAGAATGGATTCTTAAAGCAAAAGGATGCGGAAAAACTTTTACCTGCTCATCCTATTAACCCCAAATGGTACTTCCTCCCAAAAACCCACAAAAACCTAGAGCACCCCCCTGGACGGCCCATAGTGACCGGAATAGGAGGAGTGACAGAGCCACTCTCACAGTATGTGGAGTGGCTCCTGCACCCCCTATTGGCTGATATTCCATCTTACGTGAAAGATACTGACCATCTTTTATTATCTCTTGAAACATTAGAGTGGCACAATTCCTATAAATTGACATCAATAGATGTCGAAGGTTTGTACACAAGAATTCCGCAGGAGTTAGGTGTCCTTGCCGTTATTTTTGAATAATGCCGAAAAAGATGACCTGTTTGTATCATTCGTTTGTGAGGCACTTCAGCTAATTTTGCAAAATAATTGCTTCACTTTTCAAGACCAGTGGTATGCCCAGTGTACAGGGACGGCCATGGGGACGCCGGTAGCATGTTCATTTGCTATTATTTTTCTGGCTATTTTTGAAAGCAGGTATATTTTGAATAACACCAACCCATTCTTCCATCATATCATAAAATACTTCCGTTATGTAGACGATATCCTAATAATTTGGGACAGTACCATCAAGGACTTTGAAGAATTTGTGGCCTTTATAGGGGAGAACCATATGAATATGAAATTTACCAAAAAAATCAGTGAATCTACCATGGAATTTTTAGACGTTCTACTCACAGTCGAAAATAATCAATTTTTCACCAAAGGCTACCGAAAACCCACAGCTTCTAGTAACCTTCTGCACTTTAACAGTTTTCACCCCTCCCACACCAAACAGGCCATCCCTTACAGTCAGTTCCTGAGGCTTAGGAAAATAAACAAAAACGAAGAAGATTTCCAACTACAATTAAAAGATCTATATAATCGATTCCTAAAAAGAGGCTATCCTCCATCTGAACTAAATAAGGCACTTGAGAAAGCCACTAAAATCCCAAGATTGGATCTAGTCAAAAAAACTTATAAAAAAAATCGTAACAAAAAAGAAAAAACTACAGATAATTCCCTCCAACCACAATTTATTTTTTCATTCAGATACAACGTGTTGGCAGATACAATAAAACAAGTAATAAAAAATAATTGGTTTCTCATAGAAAACGATCCTTTGTTTAAAGAAGCTGCGGTTAAAAAACCAATAATATCGTTTAGAAGGAGCAAAAGCATTTCCAATGTACTAGTTCGCAGTGCCCTCCCTTCCACCCAAAAAGAAAAGGACTGGCTATCGGCAACAATCCCTTCAGGCAATCACAAATGTGGCAACTGTTCACACTGTAAATTCTTCTTACCTGGTAAAGAATATCAGCTCGCTGGAAAAGAAATAAAAATCACCGACTTCATCTGCTGTAGGACTGAATATGTCGTTTACGCTATAGTCTGCCCATGTATGTGCTTTTATATTGGATCCACTATTCGACCGCTGAAAATCAGATTCCGAGAACACTTGAGGTCTATTCACACCGGACACGGTTGTGCCCGCCTAATAACGCACATACGATCAGCGCATTCAGGAGACGCCAATATTATGCGCTTCTTCGGGATCGAAAGAGTTAAAACCTGCTCACCAGGAATTGATCGTCACAAAACACTGCTGCGCAAAGAAGAGAGATGGATCATGCGCACAAGAGCGCTTGAAGGAACTGGACTTAATGATCGCCAAGATCTCAGTGTTTTTTTATAAATTTTTTTTCCCTCCCTCCCCCTTCCCTTTTTTTCTGCCTCTTTTTGGTCCTGATATATACATATATATATATATCCTTCTCCTTTTTATATTTTTCCCTTTTTTTCTCCCCTCCCCACTTTTTTGCTTTTTCTGATTGGATATTTTTTCGGTGTACGGGCTCAAGCAATAATCTTTTTTGCATTTGTATACGTCATCAGTTTGGCGTCTTAAATCCCTCCTTTTCCTGCCAACTGATGTAGCCAAGTCAGCCAGAGAAAGCGCCGTCCGGCGTGAAACTAGTCGTGTGTGGCTTTTTTCTCTCCTCCACGTCCTGCACCTGTTATTCCGATCTTATGATCTGAAATAAACCTCTCCTGTTCCCGGCTTTTGACAGTGGGTGAGTGCGGTACTCCTTTCTTTACTCGCTTTTTGGATTTATATGAACACTATACCGTTACCTGCACCTCCAGGTCTAGCCTGGATTATCAGTCCACCTGCACAGCCTCGCATTGTATGCTACGAACTTTACCTGTTACTAAGGGAGATCACACAATAGTGCCACTCATCTTGTTGGACTGTTTATAGTAGTTATATTCTTGTATATAGGAGGCAGTATTATAGTAGTTATATTCTTGTATATAGGAGACAGTATTATAGTAGTTATATTCTTGTACATAGTAGCAGTATTATAGTAGTTATATTCTTGTATATAGGAGGCAGTATTATAGTAGTTATATTCATGTACATAGGGGACAGTATTATAGTAGTTATATTCTTGTACATAGGTGCAGTATTATAGTAGTTATACTTTTGTATATAGGGGGCAGTAATTCACTGTCTGAAACTTCTCAGTGGTCCTGTTTATTGCTTTATTCCAGGGACCAAATGTAGCAGCATTTTATTATATTATCTTGCCACTCTCTAATACTGGTGTATCTAAGCCTGCCCTGTGTGATACTGTCACGATGCCGGCTGGCAGGTAGTGGATCCTCTGTGCCAGAGAGGGATTGGCGTGGACCGTGCTAGTGGATCGGTTCTAAGCCACTACTGGTTTTCACCAGAGCCCGCCGCAAAGCGGGATGGTCTTGCTGCGGCGGTAGTGACCAGGTCGTATCCACTAGCAACGGCTCAACCTCTCTGGCTGCTGAAGATAGGCGCGGTACAAGGGAGTAGACAGAAGCAAGGTCGGACGTAGCAGAAGGTCGGGGCAGGCAGCAAGGATCGTAGTCAGGGGCAACGGCAGGAGGTCTGGAACACAGGCTAGGAACACACAAGGAACGCTTTCACTGGCACAATGGCAACAAGATCCGGCAAGGAAGTGCAGGGGAAGTGAGGTGATATAGGGAAGTGCACAGGTGAAGACACTAATTGGAATCACTGCGCCAATCAGCGGCGCAGTGGCCCTTTAAATCGCAAAGACCCGGCGCGCGCGCGCCCTAGGGAGCGGGGCCGCGCGCGCCGGGACAGGACCGAGGGAGAGCGAGTCAGGTACGGGGGCCGGGGTGCGCATCGCGAGCGGGCGCTACCCGCATCGCGAATCGCATCCCGGCTGGCAGCGGAATCGCAGCGCCCCGGGTCAGTGGATCTGACCGGAGCGCTGCAGCGGGGAGAGTGAAGCGAGCGCTCCGGGGAGGAGCGGGGACCCGGAGCGCTCGGCGTAACAGTACCCCCCCCCTTGGGTCTCCCCCTCTTCTTAGAGCCTGAGAACCTGAGGAGCAGACTTTTGTCTAGGATGTTGTCCTCAGGTTCCCAGGATCTCTCTTCAGGACCACAACCCTCCCAGTCCACTAAAAAAAAAGTTTTCCCTCTGACCTTTTTGGAAGCTAAGATCTCTTTGACAGAGAAGATGTCCGAGGAGCCGGAAACAGGAGTGGGAGGAACAGATTTGGGAGAAAAACGGTTGAGGATGAGTGGTTTGAGAAGAGAGACGTGAAAGGCATTAGGGATACGAAGAGAAGGAGGAAGAAGAAGTTTATAAGAGACAGGATTAATTTGACACAAAATTTTGAAAGGACCAAGATAGCGTGGTCCCAACTTGTAGCTAGGGACACGGAAGCGGACATATTTAGCGGAGAGCCATACCTTGTCTCCAGGGGAAAAAACGGGAGGAGCTCTTCTTTTCTTATCCGCGAACTTCTTCATGCGTGATGAAGCCTGTAAGAGAGAATTTTTGGTCTCTCTCCATATGATGGAAAGGTCACGAGAAATTTCATCCACAGCGGGCAGACCAGAGGGCAAGGGGGTAGGGAGGGGGGGAAGAGGGTGACGGCCGTACACCACGAAAAATGGGGATTTGGAGGAAGATTCAGAGACCCTGAAGTTATACGAGAATTCGGCCCATGGAAGGAGATCTGCCCAGTCATCCTGGCGGGAGGAAACAAAATGTCGCAAATAATCACCCAAGATCTGGTTAATTCTTTCTACTTGTCCATTGGACTGGGGATGATATGCAGAAGAAAAATTTAATTTAATCTTGAGTTGTTTACAGAGAGCCCTCCAGAATTTAGACACGAATTGGACGCCTCTATCCGAGACAATCTGCGTAGGCAACCCGTGAAGACGAAAAATGTGTACAAAAAATTGTTTAGCCAACTGAGGCGCAGAAGGAAGACCAGGAAGAGGGATGAAATGTGCCATTTTGGAGAATCGATCAACGACCACCCAAATAACAGTGTTGCCACGGGAAGGGGGTAAATCAGTAATAAAATCCATACCAATCAGAGACCAAGGCTGTTCGGGGACAGGCAGGGGATGAAGAAAACCAGCGGGCTTCTGGCGAGGAGTCTTATCCCGGGCACAGATAGTGCAGGCTCGCACAAAGTCCACAACATCCGTCTCCAGAGTCGGCCACCAATAGAAGCGGGAGATGAGTTGCACAGATTTCTTGATGCCCGCATGACCTGCGAGATGGGAGGAGTGACCCCATTTGAGGATTCCGAGGCGTCGGCGTGGAGAAACAAAGGTCTTTCCTGGAGGAGTTTGCCTGATGGAGGCAGGAGAAGTGGAGATCAGGCAGTCAGGTGGAATGATGTGTTGCGGAGAGAGTTCAACTTCTGAGGCATCCGAGGAACGAGAGAGAGCATCGGCCCTAATGTTCTTATCGGCAGGACGAAAGTGAATCTCAAAATTAAATCGGGCAAAGAACAGAGACCACCGGGCCTGGCGAGGATTCAGCCGTTGGGCAGACTGGAGGTAGGAGAGGTTCTTGTGGTCGGTGTAGATAATAACAGGAAAACTTGATCCCTCCAGCAGATGCCTCCATTCCTCAAGTGCTAATTTAATGGCTAGAAGCTCTCGATCCCCGATGGAGTAGTTCCTCTCCGCTGGAGAGAAGGTCCTAGAGAAAAAACCACAAGTGACAGCATGCCCGGAAGAATTTTTTTGTAGAAGAACAGCTCCAGCTCCCACTGAGGAGGCATCAACCTCCAATAGGAAGGGTTTGGAAGGGTCAGGTCTGGAGAGCACGGGAGCCGAAGAAAAGGCAGACTTGAGTCGTTTAAAGGCGTCTTCTGCTTGAGGAGGCCAAGACTTGGGATCAGCATTTTTTTTGGTTAAAGCCACGATAGGAGCCACAACGGTAGAAAAATGTGGAATAAATTGCCTGTAATAATTGGCGAACCCCAAAAAGCGTTGGATAGCACGGAGTCCGGAGGGGCGTGGCCAATCTAAGACGGCAGAGAGTTTGTCTGGATCCATCTGTAGTCCCTGGCCAGAGACCAAATATCCTAGAAAAGGAAGAGATTGGCATTCAAACAGACATTTCTCAATTTTGGCATAGAGTTGATTGTCACGAAGTCTCTGAAGAACCATACGGACATGCTGGCGGTGTTCTTCTAGATTGGCAGAAAAAATTAGGATATCGTCCAGATATACAACAACACAGGAGTATAACAGATCACGAAAAATTTCATTAACAAAGTCTTGGAAGACGGCAGGGGCGTTGCACAGGCCAAAGGGCATGACCAGATACTCAAAGTGTCCATCTCTGGTGTTAAATGCCGTTTTCCACTCATCCCCCTCTCTGATGCGGATGAGGTTATAGGCGCCTCTTAAGTCCAATTTAGTAAAGATGTGGGCACCTTGGAGGCGATCAAAGAGTTCAGAGATGAGGGGTAAGGGGTAGCGGTTCTTAACCGTGATTTTATTAAGACCGCGGTAGTCAATGCAAGGACGTAGGGAGCCATCTTTTTTGGACACAAAGAAAAATCCGGCTCCGGCAGGAGAGGAGGATTTACGGATAAAGCCCTTTTTTAGATTCTCCTGGACGTATTCAGACATGGCAAGAGTCTCTGGGGCAGAGAGAGGATAAATTCTGCCCCGGGGTGGAGTAGTGCCCGGGAGGAGGTCGATAGGACAATCATAAGGCCTGTGAGGAGGTAGAGTCTCAGCTTGTTTTTTGCAGAAAACATCCGCGAAGTCCATATAGGCCTTAGGGAGACCGGTTACTGGAGGAACCACAGAGTTACGGCAAGGGTTACTGGGAACCGGTTTTAGACAGTTCTTGGAACAAGAGGACCCCCAACTCTTGATCTCCCCAGTGGACCAATCCAGGGTTGGGGAATGAAGTTGAAGCCAGGGAAGTCCAAGGAGAATTTCCGAGGTGCAATTGGGAAGGACCAAAAGTTCAATCCTCTCGTGATGAGATCCGATGCTCATAAGAAGGGGCTCCGTGCGGAAACGTATGGTACAGTCCAATCTTTCATTGTTTACACAATTGATGTAAAGGGGTCTGGCGAGACTGGTCACTGGGATGTTGAACTTGTTGACGAGAGAGGCCAAAATAAAATTTCCTGCAGATCCAGAGTCCAAGAAGGCCACAGTAGAGAAGGAGAAGGCAGAGGCAGACATCCGCACAGGCACAGTAAGACGTGGAGAAGCAGAGTAGACATCAAGGACTGTCTCACCTTTGTGCGGAGTCAGCGTACGTCTTTCCAGGCGGGGAGGACGGATAGGACAATCCCTCAGGAAGTGTTCGGTACTAGCACAGTACAGGCAGAGGTTCTCCATACGGCGTCGTGTCCTCTCTTGAGGTGTCAGGCGAGACCGGTCGACCTGCATAGCCTCCACGGCGGGAGGCACAGGAACAGATTGCAGGGGACCAGAGGAGAGAGGAGCCGAGGAGAAGAAACGCCTCGTGCGAACAGAGTCCATATCTTGGCGGAGTTCCTGACGCCTTTCGGAAAAACGCATGTCAATGCGAGTGGCTAGGTGAATAAGTTCATGTAGATTAGCAGGAATTTCTCGTGCGGCCAGAACATCTTTAATGTTGCTGGATAGGCCTTTTTTAAAGGTCGCGCAGAGGGCCTCATTATTCCAGGATAATTCTGAAGCAAGAGTACGGAATTGTACGGCATACTCGCCAACGGAAGAATTACCCTGGACCAGGTTCAACAGGGCAGTCTCAGCAGAAGAGGCTCGGGCAGGTTCCTCAAAGACACTTCGGATTTCCGGGAAGAAGGAGTGTACAGAGGCAGTGACGGGGTCATTGCGGTCCCAGAGCGGTGTGGCCCAAGACAGGGCTTTTCCAGACAGAAGGCTGACTACGAAAGCCACCTTAGACCTTTCAGTGGGAAACAGGTCCGACATCATCTCCAGATGTAGGGAACATTGGGAAAGAAAGCCACGGCAAAACTTAGAGTCCCCATCAAATTTATCCGGCAAGGATAGGCGTAGACCAGGAGCGGCCACTCGCTGCGGAGGAGGTGCAGGAGCCGGTGGAGGAGATGACTGCTGAAGCTGTGGTAGTAACTGCTGTAGCATAACGGTCAGTTGAGACAGCTGTTGGCCTTGTTGCGCTATCTGTTGTGACTGCTGGGCGACCACCGTGGTAAGGTCAGCGACAACTGGCAGAGGAACTTCAGCGGGATCCATGGCCGGATCTACTGTCACGATGCCGGCTGGCAGGTAGTGGATTCTCTGTGCCAGAGAGGGATTGGCGTGGACCGTGCTAGTGGATCGGTTCTAAGCCACTACTGGTTTTCACCAGAGCCCGCCGCAAAGCGGGATGGTCTTGCTGCGGCGGTAGTGACCAGGTCGTATCCACTAGCAACGGCTCAACCTCTCTGGCTGCTGAAGATAGGCGCGGTACAAGGGAGTAGACAGAAGCAAGGTCGGACGTAGCAGAAGGTCGGGGCAGGCAGCAAGGATCGTAGTCAGGGGCAACGGCAGGAGGTCTGGAACACAGGCTAGGAACACACAAGGAACGCTTTCACTGGCACAATGGCAACAAGATCCGGCAAGGAAGTGCAGGGGAAGTGAGGTGATATAGGGAAGTGCACAGGTGAAGACACTAATTGGAATCACTGCGCCAATCAGCGGCGCAGTGGCCCTTTAAATCGCAAAGACCCGGCGCGCGCGCGCCCTAGGGAGCGGGGCCGCGCGCGCCGGGACAGGACCGAGGGAGAGCGAGTCAGGTACGGGGGCCGGGGTGCGCATCGCGAGCGGGCGCTACCCGCATCGCGAATCGCATCCCGGCTGGCAGCGGAATCGCAGCGCCCCGGGTCAGTGGATCTGACCGGAGCGCTGCAGCGGGGAGAGTGAAGCGAGCGCTCCGGGGAGGAGCGGGGACCCGGAGCGCTCGGCGTAACAGATACTGTCTCAGATAACCACACAACACTACATCCCTCATTGTGAACTATTTAATGAACCAATGATCCATGATTGTATGATCCAAAATAGATCTTGGATTAAGGAGCTAATTTAAGGGTGTCAATAAATAATCACTTAGGTTTAGCAGAGGTGGCAATGATCAGACTAATAATGACAAGGGTAGCGGGGGTTTTAGTTAGTACTGTAAGACATTATGAAATAGTTCATAGGGAGATTCCAAGATGTAAAATGTCTGTCCTGATCCAGAAAAAACATCCTTACTCTGACTTAACCTCTGCCAAACTCATTAGAAATAACAAACAACAGATTAGATGGTGATTACCTGTTGCTTTTCCTTAATGGCAAATATAGAAATTTAGTTTTTTTTGTACAGTATCTAAATACTGTACATAATAAGAAATACACCATTCTACTTACATACAGTTTTTAATTAATATAATTATTTAGTTAGTAAAAAAACATAACTAAACAGCTTACAAATAATAAAATATAGTACATAATTAACATTACACCATATGTAAATAACTTCACAGTATAGTGCACAAATACCACCATATATTACATAAATAATGCCACCATACATAATATAGTACATAAATAACACAATATGTTAGAACATTAATATAGCTGCTCTGCTCCATCTGTTTAGGGAGCAGAGCGATGATGTGGGCCGTCAATCAAGATGTGGGCCGTCAAGCAGCAACGCACCGGCAAGTATAAGTCCCCACCCAGGGGACTACTTATGGGGCAGCCAGAGGGGACTTTATAACTTCATATCTTCAACATCCCTGGGGGAAAAGACGTCCCACGGGAATGGTGAGGATAAAGACTTTAGCATGTATAACGCACTGTCAAGCATCATGTATGCTAAAATCTGCTGATTGGTTCCCTTTAAGCTAAAACAAAAGAACAATGGGGGGGGGGGGGGATTTATCAAAACCTGTCCAGAGGAAGAGTTGCCCATAGCAACCAATCAGATCGCTTCTTTCATTTCTATAAAGGCCTCTGAAAAATGAAAGAAGTGATCTGATTGGTTGCTATGGGCGACTCAGCAACTTTTCCTCTGGACAGGTTTTAAGGCTAAGTTTCCACTTGGTAACACAGTCTCTATACAGCTCAGCAATGATTGACAAATGCTGCGGACCGTTGACTTATCCAAGGGTTAATAGAATTAGGAGTTGTGCAGAGATCCGTTCGAATTTAGGGGTCTATTTAGGTCCGTTGATCGCGCGAAGTTAACAGGGATTAAGACAACTCACAGTTCTGTATGGATGGCCGTTGCTGCAAGGCTTGGGCCTGGTCACTGCTGAAGATAGCTGCGCAGATCCTCCTCTATCAGCAGCCCACGAGGAAAAGAGAGCTTAATGGCCGCCGCTCCCTTATATGGGCAGGGCCGTTTTGGATTTGTCCGTGTCAGCTGTCACTCACCGTTACAATGCATGGTGGGAGAACATGTCACTGGGACCTCCTAAGGTCCTAAAGCAAAACCATAGAGTTTTACCCGATCACATGACCCGCAGGTCCTGTTATGCTACACTTTTTATACTTATAACTGTATAAGTATCAGATAGAACTATTATATATCTAGTGGCTAAGTGAGAGGTGACAAGGGGAAGACTAGAAAAGAGGGACCCCGACGTCCTAGGGACTCTGACTATGGGGACCTCGATACAGGTAATGTATAGAATACGGTACCGGGACACCACACAAGGTGCATTACATGTGTATAGACGTTATGTCAACGTTCTGTACTGAGCAATAGAGATAGTAGCCCAGATTTACTATTGCAAATGCGCCAGAATTTTGCCATTTGCGGCAAAAATTGTCTTTTAGGAAACCATATTAGCTTTGCATTTTGCTAACTTTTTTTGTCACTTTTCTGCCTGGTCCCACAAAAGTGGGTGTGTCTTCGCAAGGAAATGGGTGTGTCTTTAGATTATCTGAGGAAAGGGCAAACGCGTCATAATCCTAAATTCTGTATGTATCTATAAAGTTTATTGGTTATAATACCACTTTGCATCTCATTTCCATCCGTTTATA
The DNA here is from genome assembly GCF_029499605.1 of Hyla sarda. Taxonomy (NCBI): domain Eukaryota; kingdom Metazoa; phylum Chordata; class Amphibia; order Anura; family Hylidae; genus Hyla; species Hyla sarda. Next base: position 573,296,105 of record NC_079189.1, on the reverse strand, counting down.
CCTACGCTTTAAAATTGACAGTCTTCAGATACACCAGCCTGATACACTGCAATAATTCTGGTGCATTAGAAGTCTGTTTGAATTTAGTATTCAAATGAATGGTGTCGCTGCTGTGTAGTATTAGGCTAGGTACACACTACGGAATTTCCGCCTGCAATTCCGCTTTGAAACTGCAGGCAGAAATTCCGCTTACTAAAATGTACTGTATAGTGAATGGGTTTCCGTTCACAAATTCACACTTTGAAATTTGTAATCCGCTTGGAAATTTCCACCTGAAGAATGGCGTTGCTCATTCTTCAGGCGGAAATACTCATGGAACACATTGCAGTCTATTGGAGACTGCAGTGTCCGCACGGTCCATGATTATGAATCAGTCGGCACTGGCCGCACTCAGAATCTCTGGGCGGAAATTTTCTGCCCGGAGATTCTGCAGTGTTAACCTAGCCTAAGTGTTGCTTGTTAACTAAGCATTCCGGGAATTATTATTATTATTATTATTTTTTGCTTACGTAGTGTAGGTTAGGCTATTAATTAAGACTAATGTAGAGGTTCTTGTGTATGCCTTGTTCTTACCTGTGTTGGCAGGCATGGGATAGGCTCCGTATTGGACTTTGGTTGATGGTATGGCGAGTGTCTGGCTAATGGTTTGGTGTTAGATTATTGCACTTGTTAAAGGGGTACTCCGGTGGAAAACTTATTTTTTTAAATCCACTGGTACCAGAAAGTTAAACAGATTTGTTAATTACTTCTATTAAAAAATCTTAATCATTCCAGTACTTATTAGCTGCTGTATACTACAGAGGAAATTATTTTCTTTTTGGAACACAGTGCTCTCTGCTGAATCACGAGCACAGTGCTCTCTGCTGACATCTCTGTCCATTTTAAGTCCAGAGTAGGAGAAAATCCCCATAGCAAACATATGCTGCTCTGGACAGTTCCTAAAATGGACAGAGATGTCAGCAGAGAGCACTGTGCTCGTGATGTCAGCAGAGAGCTCTGTGTTCCAAAAAGAAAATCATTTCCTCTGTAGTATTCAGCAGCTAATAAGTACTGGAAGGATTAAGATTTTTTAATAGAAGTAATTTACAAATCTGTTTAACTTTCTGGCACCAGTTGAGAAAAAAAATAAAAAAGTTTTCCTCCGGAGTACCCCTTTAATCTCATCAGATTGCTAGTGCCAGAGATCACCTAGATGAACTCAACAGACTCACAGGTGGGTTGGTATCAAAACACAATATGTAAATACAGTCTTTGCAGGGGTGTATAACTACTATATATATATATATATATATATATATATATATATATATATATATATCCTGATCCTATAGAGATAGCAGAAGCAGTATAAAGATAGAGCTGGGGGGAAAGTACATAACTACTATATATCCTGATTCCATAGTCATAGCAGCAGCAGTATACAGATAAAGCTAAATAGGAGTGGTATAACTACTATATATCCTGATCCCATACAGATAGCAGCAGCAGCAGCAGCATCCAGATTGAGCTGGAGGGGAGGTGTATAACTATTATATATTGTCACGATGCCGGCTGGCAGGTAGTGGACCCTCTGTGCCAGAGAGGGATTGGCGTGGACCGTGCTAGTGGACCGGTTCTAAGCCACTACTGGTTTTCACCAGAGCCCGCCGCAAAGCGGGATGGTCTTGCTGCGGCGGTAGTGACCAGGTCGTATCCACTAGCAACGGCTCACCTCTCTGGCTGCTGAAGATAGGCGCGGTACAAGGGAGTAGGCAGAAGCAAGGTCGGACGTAGCAGAAGGTCGGGGCAGGCAGCAAGGTTCGTAGTCAGGGGAGATAGCAGTAGTTCTGGTGCACAGGGTATAAACACACAAAGAACGCTTTCACTGGCACTAAGGCAACAAGATCCGGCAAGGGAGTGCAAGGGAGGAGACTAGATATAAGCAGGGAACAGGTGGGAACCAATTAAGCTAATTGGGCCAGGCACCAATCATTGGTGCACTGGCCCTTTAAGTCTCAGGGAGCTGGCGCGCGCGCGCCCTAGAGAGCGGAGCCGCGCGCGCCAGCACATGACCGCAGGAGACGGGAACGGGTAAGTGACCTGGGATGCGATTCGCGAGCGGGCGCGTCCCGCTGTGCGAATCGCATCCCCAACGGCCATGAGAGAGCAGCGCTCCCGGTCAGCGGGACTGACCGGGGAGCTGCAGGGAAAGAGACGCCGTGAGCGCTCCGGGGAGGAGCGGGGACCCGGAGCGCTAGGCGTAACAGTACCCCCCCCCTTAGGTCTCCCCTTCTCTTTATCGGGTAACTGCCTCCCCTGGGATGAGGACACCGGGAAAGGATGGAGGGATTCCTCAACGGCAGGCAGAACCGCAGGAGTAGGAATGGGGAGAGAGGGCAGAGGGCGGGACCTGGCACGGGGCAGTGTGACACCAGGACGAGGGCCATGAGGGGACACAGAAGCTTGCCTGATGGAACTGGGAGGGGGGGAGGGGCATTTCCTGTGGCAGGCAGAGTCCTTAATGACCTTAGGGGGACCAGATACAGGAGGAACCACAGAGTTACGGCAAGGGTTACTGGGAACCGGTTTTAGACAGTTCTTGGAACAAGAGGACCCCCAACTCTTGATCTCCCCAGTGGACCAATCCAGGGTTGGGGAATGAAGTTGAAGCCAGGGAAGTCCAAGGAGAATTTCCGAGGTGCAATTGGGGAGGACCAAAAGTTCAATCCTCTCGTGGTGAGATCCGAAGCTCATAAGAAGGGGCTCCGTGCGGAAACGTATGGTACAGTCCAACCTGGCTCCGTTGACCGCGGAAATGTGGAGTGGCTTGACAAGACGGGTCACCGGAATCCGGAATTTATTCACAAAGGAGTCCCGAATAAAATTCCCAGAAGCTCCAGAGTCCAGGCAGGCTACGGCTGAGAGGGGAGAGCTGGCTGAAGTGGAAATCCGAACAGGTACCGTGAGACGTGGAGAAGCCGACTTGGCATCAAGAGACGCCACACCCACGAGAGCTGAGTGCGAGCGTGCGTTTCCCAGACGTGGAGGACGGATTGGGCAATCCACCAGAAAATGTTCAGTACTGGCACAGTACAAACAAAGATTCTCTTCCTTACGGCGATTCCTCTCTTCCAGGGTCAGGCGAGACCGATCCACTTGCATGGCCTCCTCGGCGGGAGGCCTAGGCGCAGATTGCAGTGGAGACTGTGGGAGAGGTGTCCAGAGATCTAAGTCTTTTTCCTGGCGGAGCTCTTGATGCCTCTCAGAAAAACGCATGTCAATGCGAGTGGCTAGATGAATGAGTTCATGCAGGTTAGCAGGAGTCTCTCGTGCGGCCAGAACATCTTTAATGTTGCTGGATAGGCCTTTTTTAAAGGTCGCGCAGAGAGCCTCATTATTCCAGGATAGTTCAGAAGCAAGAGTACGGAATTGTATGGCGTACTCGCCAACGGAGGAATTACCCTGGACCAGGTTCAGCAGGGCAGTCTCAGCAGAAGAGGCTCGGGCAGGTTCCTCAAAGACGCTTCGAATTTCCGAGAAGAAGGAGTGTACAGAGGCAGTGACGGGGTCATCGCGGTCCCAGAGCGGTGTGGCCCATGACAGGGCCTTTCCAGACAGAAGGCTGACCACGAAAGCCACCCTAGACCTTTCAGTAGGAAACTGATCCGACATCATCTCCAAGTGCAAGGAACATTGCGAAAGAAAGCCACGGCAAAACTTAGAGTCCCCATTAAATTTGTCCGGCAAGGACAGGCGGAGGCTAGGAGCGGCCACTCGCTGCGGAAGGGGTGCAGGAGGTGGCGGAGGAGATGATTGCTGCTGCAGTTGCGACTGAAGTTGGTGCACAATGGTGGACATTTCCGACAGTCGGTGGGTTAGATGGGCGACCTGTCGGGATAGCTGGGCGACCACCGTGGTGAGATCAGAGATGGAATGCTGGGGAACCTCAGCGGGATCCATGGCCGGATCTACTGTCACGATGCCGGCTGGCAGGTAGTGGACCCTCTGTGCCAGAGAGGGATTGGCGTGGACCGTGCTAGTGGACCGGTTCTAAGCCACTACTGGTTTTCACCAGAGCCCGCCGCAAAGCGGGATGGTCTTGCTGCGGCGGTAGTGACCAGGTCGTATCCACTAGCAACGGCTCACCTCTCTGGCTGCTGAAGATAGGCGCGGTACAAGGGAGTAGGCAGAAGCAAGGTCGGACGTAGCAGAAGGTCGGGGCAGGCAGCAAGGTTCGTAGTCAGGGGAGATAGCAGTAGTTCTGGTGCACAGGGTATAAACACACAAAGAACGCTTTCACTGGCACTAAGGCAACAAGATCCGGCAAGGGAGTGCAAGGGAGGAGACTAGATATAAGCAGGGAACAGGTGGGAACCAATTAAGCTAATTGGGCCAGGCACCAATCATTGGTGCACTGGCCCTTTAAGTCTCAGGGAGCTGGCGCGCGCGCGCCCTAGAGAGCGGAGCCGCGCGCGCCAGCACATGACCGCAGGAGACGGGAACGGGTAAGTGACCTGGGATGCGATTCGCGAGCGGGCGCGTCCCGCTGTGCGAATCGCATCCCCAACGGCCATGAGAGAGCAGCGCTCCCGGTCAGCGGGACTGACCGGGGAGCTGCAGGGAAAGAGACGCCGTGAGCGCTCCGGGGAGGAGCGGGGACCCGGAGCGCTAGGCGTAACATATATCCTGATTCCATAGGGATAGAAGCAACAGGATACAGATAAAGCTAAATGGGAGGGGTATAACTACTATATATCCTGATCCCATACAGATAGCAGCAGCAGCAGCAGCAGCAGCATACAGATTGAGCTGGAGGAGAGGTGTATAACTATTATATATCCTGATTCCATAGTCATAGCAGCAGCAGTATACAGATAAAGCTAAATAGGAGGGGTATAACTACTATATATCCTGATCCCATACAGATAGCAGCAGCAGCAGCAGCATACAGATTGAGCTGGAGGGGAGGTGTATAACTATTATATATCCTGATTCCATAGGGATAGAAGCAACAGGATACAGATAAAGCTAAATGGGAGGGGTATAACTACTATATATCCTGATCCCATACAGATAGCAGCAGCAGCAGCAGCAGCAGCATACAGATTGAGCTGGAGGAGAGGTGTATAACTATTATATATCCTGATTCCATAGTCATAGCAGCAGCAGTATACAGATAAAGCTAAATAGGAGGGGTATAACTACTATATATCCTGATCCCATACAGATAGCAGCAGCAGCAGCAGCATACAGATTGAGCTGGAGGGGAGGTGTATAACTATTATATATCCTGATTCCATAGGGATAGAAGCAACAGGATACAGATAAAGCTAAATGGGAGGGGTATAACTACCAGACTACTGTCTCTGTCATGCTTTAAAAAGATCTGAAATAAAGCTATAAATGTTATTTGCTGGATCAACCATTTTGTTTCTTTCTATAACTACTTTATATCCTGATCCCATACAGGTAAAAGTAGCAGTAGACAGATGGAGCTGGAGGGGAGGTGTATAACACTGCTATATATCCTGATCCAATAGAGATAGCAGCAGCAGTATACAGATAGAGCGGGAGGGGAGGAGTATAACTACTATATATCCTGATCCCATAGAGATAGCAGCAGTATACAGATAGAGCTGGAAAGGAAGTGTATAACTACTATATATCCTGATGCCATAGAGCAGTGTTTCCCAACCAGGATGCCTTTAGCTGTTGCAAAACTACAACTCCCAGCATGCCTGGACAGCTAGCGGCTGTCCGGTCATGCTGGGAGTTGTATTTTTGCAACAGCTGGAGGCATCCTGGTTGGGAAACACCTCCATAGAGATAGCAGCAGCAGTATACAGAGAGAGCTGGAGGGGAGTCGTGTAACTATTATATTTCCTGATCCCATGGAGGTAGCAGATGGAGCTGGGAGGGTTCTGGGAGTCTACATGAAGTCTACATGAAATCAAAAACCATGTCTGACATCCTGTCACTCATATTAACCCCTTAAGGACCGGGGGGTTTTCCGTTTTTGCACTTTCGTTTCTTGCTCCTTGCCTTTAAAAAATCATAACTCTTTAAATTTTGCACTTAAAAATATGATTGCTTATTTTTTGCACCACCATTTCTACTTTGTAATGACGTCAGTCATTTTTGCCCAAAAATCTACGGTGAAACGGAAAAAAAAATCATTGTGTGTCAAAATTGAAAAAAACACTGCAGTTTTGTAACTTTTGGGGGCTTCCGTTTCTACGTAGTACATTTTTCGGTAAAAATGACACCTTCTCTTTATTCTGTAGGTCCATACGATTAAAATGATACCCTACTTATATAGGTTGGATTTTGTCGGACTTCTGGAAAAAATCATAACTTCATGCAGGAAAATTAATACGTTTAAATTGTCATATTTTGACCCCTATAACTTTTTTATTTTTCAGCGTATGGGGCGGTATGAGGGCTCATTTTTTGCGCCGTGTTCTGAAGTTTTTATCGGTACCATTTTTGTATTGATCGGACTTATTGATCGTTTTTTATTCATTTTTTCATTATATAAAAAGTGACCAAAAAAGCACTATTTTGGACTTTGGAATTTTTTTGCGCGTACGCCATTGACCGTGCGGTTTAATTTGGACTTTAATTTGGACTTTTCAGCACGCGGTGATACATATATGTTTATTTTTATTTACACTGTGTTTTTTTTATTTATGGAAAAGGGGAGGCATTAAATGATCTTTATTCACTTTTTTTTGCAGTGTTATAGGTCCCATAGGGACCTATAACACTGCACACACTGATCTTTTACATTGATCACTGGTTTCTCATAGGAAACCAGTGATCGATGATTCTGCCGCTTGACTGCTCATGCCTGGATCTCAGGCACTGAGCCGTCATTCGGCGATCGGACAGCGAGGAGGCAGGTAGGGACCCTCCGGCTGTCCTGTAAGCTGTTCGGGATACCGTGATTTCGCCGTGGTGATCCCGAACAGCCCACTGAGCTAAACGGCAGTTTTTACTTTCACTTTTAGCCGCGTAGCTCAGCTTTGAGCTATTAGAGGCGGGTCCCGGCTTCACTATGACGCCGGGCCCGCCCTGATATGATGCGGGGTCACCGTGGGACCCCGCGTTATATCACGGGAGCGGGACCATGGACCTACTCATACGTCCTTGGTCCTAACTTTTTTGGGAGACTATGAGGAGGTGGGTGATCACATGACCCAATTAAAGTAATAAAACGCATTGATGCAGCTGAGCTGGAATAAAACAGATGGCGCTGTAGGACTAGTTATGGAAAGTGTACATGATATGGGCAAAAACAACCAAACCTGCAGCACTTCTTTAAAATTGCTTAGTAATGTAAAAGTGAGCAGTGAATAATACTGTGTGAACATGTTCTGTGTAACAACGGCCTGAGGATGAAGGAGGAGGTCAGGAATGTAATGCCTCTCCTGCTCTATGGAATAAAGATTTTATTGTTCATAAGAAGGGCTGGTGGTTTCATACATTCCTCTGCCGCTTCTACCATGAGAATAAAACATGGCTCTGCTGTCTTTGGATTGATGTGGTCTTTATGTGATTTATGCTTTGTCTTCATGTTATCGAAAAACTTCATCAGGTTCCAAAACTAATATATTCTCCTATCTAACCCTAAGGAGGGAAGAGCAAAAATATTTTCTAAGGCCAAGTTCACATGGCCGAAAATGTGCGGAATGTCAGCCCGGAAAACACAGGCGGACATCCCGCACATTTGCACTGCTGCTAGGGTGCTAGGACCGTTCGGAAATACGGCATCTCCATAGACGGTAATGCATTTCTGAGCAGAATCTGCAGAAAGAATAGACAAGTCTATTCTTTCTGTGGATGTCGGAATTGACATTTCCGCACCAGAAACTAGAGATGAGCGAACTTACAGTAAATTCGATTTGTCACGAACTTCTCGGCTCGGCAGTTGATGACTTTTCCTGCATAAATTAGTTCAGCTTTTAGGTGTTCCGGTGGGCTGGAAAAGGTGGATACAGTCCTAGGAGAGTCTTTCCTTGCAAAACTACCACTTCCAGCATGCCCGGACAGCCAAAGGCTGTCCAAGTATGCTGGGAGTTGTAGATTTGCAACAGCTGGAGGCACCCTGGTTGGGAAACACTGTTGCTAGGTGTGCGAGACAGAGGTATGCAATTGGACATTTGTGACTTGTATTGCAATAAACCCTGCAGACCCGAGTATCTAGCACAATGAGTCATGACAGGTGCGGCTGTTCCAGTAGTGTCACCTGATCCAGAACACACCTTGACATGGTGTGAGGTACCTACCCAGCACATAGCTGATCCTTCTGATGTCCTGATGCTTGTTACATCACACACACACACACCTGTGTTACATTGTAAGGGCCTGTTCACATCATATTTTTGCATCCTGTTGAAACGTCCTATTTACTTCTTTCCAGGAATCTGTGGTAACGGGGTGTGATGAGGGCAGATATTGTTACCCTAGGGGCAGATGGCATTAACCCCTTGTATTCATGATGCCAGGCCGTGGTTTATCCTCGATACCACCCGAAGGGCTAGGCATGGGGGCAAAAATGACTCCGACACCAAGTTACTGATAACAGTAGCTTTACTGAGGGTAGACAGTTGGTAAAGTCTATACAGTTCAGCCAGGGCCCACGGAGGTGACCAGTGACTCAGAGACCTTAAGGGCTTGCTGGGACTTGTAGTAGGACTGGACAATGTAATGCAAGCCACGCTGACTTGACAGATGACAGGAACTGACTTGACTTGACTCATAAAGCTGTGACTTTATCTTACTTGACTTGATGGTGGCTCCAGGACAGGACTTTGAGGTCTCCAACGCTCTGGACACACACACTAGGCGACTGCACTGGACCTCAGCTTAGAAGAAGAGCAGAGCTCAAAGAGAGAGAAGCTCCACCCAGGGCTTATATGGGGGAGACTGGCAGGGAGCCCATAGGTCACTCTTGGGATCACCTGGTCACTGATACCTCCTGTGTAACAATCACATGTCATATCACATGGTACAACTCTTAAAGCAACAAGACATTTTATAATACATTACAATGCAGAACATATGTACAGGGGGGAAACAAGTACAAGGGAGCCCAGTGGACACTGAAGGGAGGCTGCCGGACAGGGAAACAAGGGTATGGGGTAACACCTCCCATACTGGGCCAGCAAAAACTCCCCGTCTTAAATACAGTCATCCTCAACGAGTCCTGCAGGGCGGATCACTGAGATGGCCCCTGGGGCCCAACGACAGTTCCTGGGGCATTTTAGCACAGAATGTTCTTCTCAGGTCTGAATATGGAACAAAATAGAAATGAGTCCATGTAGCACTGGTAAATGTCCATACAGGCTCTTTACTTAGAGCAACAGGGTAAACATGTGGGCCTGTTTTTGCTTGTAACTGTATTGCTAACACTCTTTAAACACTTTAATTCACTGGTTGCGGATTGGGTTGCCCGAGGCTATCTGCCCAATGCCTTGGCTGCTGGGGCACTTCAGTATTACAACACTTCTCCCCAGAACTCATTATATATTGTTATGCAATACAACAGTGTTGCCTTTACAACTTGTACTCTGCCCTTATACCTCTTTATCTTATCTTGCAGGGGAACCCTCTGGCCAGCAGAGCACCCTGTACACGTGGACTGGAGAAAATGTTAGACATATACATACTGTACTTGATATACGTAGACTGAGACCTCAAGTAATGTTACAGTCCTAACTTAGATATTTTCATAACTGTAGACTATTTTGATTTTATATGGACTAACTATGTGTGGTACATAACTTTACACACTATATTGTGAGCTAATCTTTGTACCTTGCGGCACCTGTACCTGGCGGTGAGGTAGTGGTTACACTTTTCCTGACTGGGTCAGAATACCTCCCATATAGATTGCCATGAATAAAAGACACTGTACATGTAAACACTTCCGTACAAAGCATATTAAACACATCTTATTACAGCATACCACAACCATTATAGTACATCAACTTTAGAATTTACTTGTGCAAAGGTAATGAGCAAAAATATATTACTCTGACGGTATATACATATTTCCATTGTACCGCTCCACAGTCCTGGTACATTTTATAGTTTTTAGTAAAGAATCACGACTAGAAGCCGGGCACGTACACTTACGCAAATGGTTACAAATAAACTTCTTGACAAGTTCGTCAGGCACTCCTTCTTGAAGGGGTATTCCAGAATTTTTTTTTATTTGACTATGCTACAGGGGCTGTAACGTTAGTGTAGTTCATAATATAGTGTCTGTACCTGTGTGTGATGGTTTTCTCACAATTCTTCTGTGATTTTCACCCCAATACAATATGACGGTTGTCTCAGATTTTTCCCAGGTTGCAATGTGGCCGAGACCTGACTCACTAGTCAGCTGATGACAGGGAGCCTGTGTGCTTCAATGGGTGGAGGGATCGATCTGCAACTAATGCAACCTCTGTGGGCACCCTTCTTGAAAACCACACTGATTTGAATGGATGCAGCTCATTTATGTTTCAATGGGTGGGGTGGCTTGATGTGTGGGAGGGAGGAAGATGGAATTGTGGGATTTGTAGTCAAAAAAAGAAAAGTCAAACAGGAAATACTAGTTCACAAAAAACTAGCCACAGTGTTATGGTGATCTCACAACATAACCATTCAGCCCCAAGACAAACACAGATCCTTCCTAAGCATGTCCATTACTGTCTGCCAGGTACGTACTAAAATCCCCATATGGTGGATAACCCCTTTAAACATTACATAGCCTGTGGAGAACAAAAGTACTTCACAAAGAAAGTTATTTATTTACAGCCGAATAGATTCTTCATCCTGGAAACCTGCCATCCCAGCCTCGCCGGTCGGACTTCTTCCGAGGCTGGGACATGTAGTGGGGTCCACGGGACTGTGCCCCCTCCATGGGACTCACGTGGGTGTTCCAGTTCACCCGTGACAAGGTGGATTCTGTAATGGTGGGGCTGATGGTAACCACCATTTGAACCGTAGCAGCTTGCGCCACTGGGGGAACAACGGTTTGTGCCTGTTGGGCTGGCCAAACCTCCTCTGCGGGAGTAGGCTGAGTAGGGTTAAGTTGAGAAGGTAGCAATCTGAACGGATCTGCATCCCAATCATCCGAGGGAAAATATGAAAAAGGAATCTGCATGGGGTTCTCTGGACGGGTCACCGCTGCTGCCAATTCTTCTCTCATACTCTGTACAGGAGTATACTCCACGATCTCCCCACTCTTCAGAGAATGCATGGCTGGGGGAAGATAGTCTCTCTGCACTGGCCGACAATTGACTAGGATGGTCCAGCCATGACGACAGTCCATGAGGGTGCCAAACCCCCGCACTTTGTCAAACTTTATGACCATGGCTCTGCGATGTTCCAGGGGTGGCTCCCTATCTCGGGGATGTTCTAGCTTCCTTATGTACCAATGCTTTGGTGTCCTTCTGCTGTGCTTGTCGCACTTCATATGGCAGCAGCTTTGGCCCATATCCTTCCATCCTCTGTGCCCTCAGCCCCTCTACAATCTCGGCCACCTGAGCTTCTCTTCTTGCCTCTCGGACTGGGCCGGTGGGACTGGGGGATGAGACTTCCCTGGCAGGGGAAGAAGGTGCTCCCTCATATACTGTATTAGTCCAGGCTTATCACCAAACAACCACTTTGGTAAAGGTGGGGACCGGGGTCATGTGACAGACTTCTGGGCCTGGGTGGTTTGCTCTGGGCTAGGGGTAGAAGGAGGGGTAAGGAAAGCGGCCTCAGCCGGAGTACTCACTTCTGACTCCTCGGTGTGAATTTCGGTCCAGGACCCCTAGGTCCGGTGGTGAGGGGACAGTTTCACTGGCGATGATGCACGAGAAGATGCCGGCGTTCCCTCCGCCAGGGTTGCTGGCCAGTCTCCATCATCCTCGGGCAGCGGGACTTGATAGAAGGCATCTTCGTTCCCGAAGGAGATGCGCTGTAAACCATCTGCCAACTCCTGAAACATTAGCGCCGAGGCAACTTTCTGGCGCCATCTTGGGACTCTCTGCACGTGTGCTTGCCTGTTTCGCCATGTTGCTCCTCTTGCTGACTTCCGGCAAACTGAGAAGATCCGGGGGCGCTGTTCCTTCTATGCAGGGCTTCGGGAAAATGGCCGCCGGAAGTGCGTCAGCGGTACAGTGCTGACTTCTACTCCCCTGGCAAAAAAGGGGCCGATCTTTACAGTTCCACTTCGGCATCGATACAGCAATATGGTTTCCACACCCTGGGTCGGGACGCTGACCAGCACGGGACATTTTCGCGTGCTTCTCCAGCACATCTTTAACCCTTGCAGGTACAGGCAATACTTGGTAACATAACATAGCTTCAGACCTAATCTTGCACATGGTTGACACAATACTTTTCTTCACCTCCCCTGTAGCCGGAAAATAGCCGTTTTTAATAGCGATTCGCCGCGAATATTTTCGGACCAAACCAATTTTTTTCTGAAAATTTGTCAAATCGGCCGAATCGAATTTTTGAAAAATTCGCCCATCTCTAATGATGAGTGCCGCAATTACCAAATATGACTTACTCATATACTAGTACCGACATAACTTAGGCCTCTTTCACACTATGAAATAATTCCGTTTAGGAACTTCCGTCACCAGTTCTGTCTCTATATCGGCTAAACCCGGCCGTTACAAAACCCCTGACGGCTGTGACTAAATCGCATTGCAGCCTATGGGGTTTTCTAACTGCCCGTTTGCACCCGTTTATGCCCGTAATTCATTACAGGCGTTATACAGTGACGGGACATCGTGGCGGAAAAATTACTGCATGCAGTATTTCATTGTGTGAAAGAGGCCTTAGTCCTATGCTACCAATGTGTATGACAGCGTTTTGCAAATCTACAATTCCCAGCATGCCCGGACAGCCAACAGCTGGGAGTTGTAGTTTTGCAACAGCTGAAGGCATGCTGGTTGGGAAACACTGGTCTTTAATGTGATACTGTAAATCCTTTAACTCCAATCAAACCTGAATTCCAGATAGGTGAGGACTGAACATTTTACTAGCTCTTTCCTATCCTTCCAGTAGGTGGCATCTTCTGACTTTTGATCTGATAGATGATCTCATTCTTTAGAATTCAGACAACCTAGAATGAGTAAGAATTTGACAAACTTCTGAGGAATGCAGCCCAGAGAAATCCAGAATGCTCACCTCTGTCTCGGTGCAGAATTTTGCCCCATGTGCACAGAGTCCTGGGATGTTACAGGTGGGTTGTGGGTCAGAATCGTGCGCAACCAGCAATTTGTGAACAATGAACAAACTCCGCCAAGTTGTTGCAATCATTTTCCATCAAGGTAATTACAGGCCGCTTACTTTTCCTTAAAGTAAAACATATTTCAACATGCCGGTAAGTAAGAGGATGACGTCGGTCCGAAGGAATAAAGGAATTTTTTTTCCAGGCCAGGTCTAGATCACGTGTGCCTTGTTGTGTGATCATTTTTTATCACAGGTTGGCTGCTATCCTCCAGACATCAGGTCCATCAAAACAATAAATAAATAAATAATTCAAGAAACAAATGGAGAAAAAATCTAAAAAGAAACAAAAATAACAAAACACACACACTAAAATATGAAATATTTGTTTCTTAAAGGGGAATTCCATCTAAACTCCTATTATGATGTGTTATCAGAGCTGAGGTTTGGAAACTTTTTATGTTATTGATGCCCTTTTTAGCACTCACCGTACCACCAATAGCACGTATCGTGTTGTGCATCCTACAACACACGACATGACACCAGTATCGAGTACCAGCATTACAAATATGGCTCTACCTCCCTGTGCCATTGAATCCCCTCCCCCTTCATCACCCCCTGTGTAATTTTATTCCTGTGCCTTTTAATTCCCCAACCAGATCTCCCCCTGTGCCACTTCATTCCACCCCTCCCCTGCTTAAACCCCCCCCCATGCCACATCAATCCCTCCCCCATGATCCCTTCTGTGCCATTTCATTCCTCCCTTGACCCCCCTGTGCCATTTCCTCCCCCTTCATTACCCTCCTGTGCCATTCCCTCCCCCCTTTCATTACCCCCCTGTGTCGTTTAATCCCCCCCCCCCCTTGGTCCCTCCTATGCCATTTCCTCCCCACATTACCCTTCTGTGCCATTTCATTTTCCTTCCTTCATCCCCCCTGTGCCATTTCCTTCCCCTGCTTGATCCCCCTGTGCCATTTCATTTCCCCCTTCACCACCCCCTGTGCTATTTCATTACTCCCCGCTTGATCCCCCTCTGTGCCATGGTATTCTTACCTGGCCTGTGACTCTCTGTGCGCTCCGGCAGGCCCTGATGAAGTGACGTCCTCCTGCGTGGCTCTTTGGTGGGATGTCAGGGTCATCACTTGTCAGTCGCAGCAACCATCGCTGCCTTTTTAAGATCAGCAGAAGCGCCGTGCCCACATAATAACAGTACCGGTCCCGGACTGCCCCTAACACACTAATGTGTCCCAGCACCCTGTTTGGAAAGCCCTGTATTAAAGGATAACATTAATCAGGGTCAGTGGTCTCCAAATGGTGGCCCTCCTGCTATTGCAAAACTGGGATTTGTAGTTTTGCAATAGCAGGAGGACCACAGCTTGGAAACTGTAGTTCTAGGCCATGGACCAGATATAACACCATACATCAGTTTTACCAGCAGTGTTTCTTTAAGGCCCTGTAAAGTAGGTGACACTGTTTCCCATTCACAGTAGTTGCACCCTATTTCATTGATTCACCTTAGGACACTATTGGAATCTGGTTTATAGTACTTGGCATTTGCATGAATCATTCACACCTTTGACAATACTACTAATCATTATGTGAATTTCCTATTGAATAAAGGTGGGAGGATTTCCCATTTAATTCATATACTATATGACTCTAAATTATTCTATTCTAATTAACTCTAAAGTTGGTGCTTTTTTTCAATTGGGTAATAAACCATTCTTCGGGGGAAATGTGTGGATGGCGATGATCACAGTGAAGAGTGAACCAGCGATCATTCGTAACCCTGACACTGCCATACTCATTGCATTGTGTTTTTTGGGCCAAAAATGCTGCGGCCATAAGTTAGCTGGGAGTCAAAAGACAGATATGGTCATTTTCCTCCCATAGACTTCTAGTAATCTAACTTACAGTAAGAAAGGGGGAGAAGTTCCTAATTTCCCACTTTTCAGAAATAAAATGGACACTAATGCCTGATGTACACAACTCCATGTCGTGTGGATGATGTTTTAAGAGATATTTACAATTCCCTGTCTTTGATACTTTGATACCTTGGTTGACTTTAGGCCATTGCCCCTGGCCATTCGGTTAGACGCCTGCCAGAAAGGGGGTGAGAGCTAGTCTATTTTTTTTTTTTTACTTTTTTATATATACTCTTGGGGGAGATTTATCAAAACCTGTCCAGAAGAAAAGTTGCCCAGTTGCCCATAGCAACCAATGAGATCGCTTCTTTCATTTTTAACAAGGCCTCTGCAAAATGAAAGAAGCAATCTGATTGGTTGCTATGGGAAACTAAGCAACTTTTCCTTTGAACAGGTTTTGATAAATCTCCCCCTTAGGGTCTATTCACACGGCAGAATTTCCTCAAGCCGAATTCCGCTTGAGGAATTCTTCCTCAAATGAAAGCCCAATACACTTCTGTGGTAGCGGGGTGTGATGAGGGCAGATGTTGTTACCCTAGGGGCAGATGGTATACCGCTGGATCCTGGGCTAGGCACGGGGGCAATAAAGACTCTGACGCCAAATTACGGACAATGGTAGCTTTACTGAGGGTAGACAATTGGTAAAGTCTATACAGTTCAGCCAGGGCCCAAGGAGGTGACCAGTGACTCAGAGACCTTAAGTGCTTGCTGGGACTTGTAGTAGGACTGGACAATTGAATGCAGACCACGCTAACTTGACAGATGACAGGGACTGACTTGACTCATAAAGCTGTGACTTTATCTTACTTGACTTGATGGTGGCTGCAGGACTGGACTTTGAGGTCTCCAACACTCTGGACACACACACTAGGCGACTGCACTGGACCTCAGCTTAGCAGAAGAGCAGAGCTCAAAGAGAGAGAAGCTCCACCCAGGGCTTATATGGTGGAGACTAGCAGGGAGCCCATAGGTCACTCTTGGGGTCACCTGGTCACTGATACCTCCTGGGTAACAATCACATGACATAACTCTTAAAGATACAACACATTTTATAATACACTACACTGCAGAACATATATACAGGGGGGAAACAGGTACAAGGGGCCCTGGGGACACTGAAGGAGGCTGCCTGATAGGACAGCAAGGGTACAGGGTAACATCTCCCATACCTGGCCACCACACTTCTATGGGAGTTCACACTTCTGCAAAATTTCTGCTTATATTCCGCACCAATTCAGCACAAAATCCTCACAAGCGGAATTGGGACGGATGAGCGGAAATTCTGCTGTTTGAATAAATCCTTAGAAATGACTGCATAGAATTCTCTGGTAACCTGACAATAAATGGTGAATTTAAGATTTAAAGCAGCGGCGTTCTTTGAAGAAAACTATTACGTTCTTTTCCTTCTGGTGTAAAAATTTGTGCAAATACAATAAAGTCATTCACAAGACTTATAAAAAAAATAATCTTAAAGGCTTCAGTCTATTATTTCACTCCGTATATAGTGTAAGAAGTCGGCGGCCTGTGAACGGCTCATGTTTCCTGTTACAGTAAAGGAATGTATGAGAGTTGTAAGCTCCGGGTTACCAGCAGTCATTGACCTCCCATAAACCCGCAGGTAACATCCGCCTTTAATCCACCAATCAGAGCTGTAGGAATAGAGCGAGCACATGAGGTGTTCATTCTGGGCCAATGGGATGGTCTGTACTTCTTAGTCATGACTGCAATAATTATATAGTACTAGTAAGTGGAATTGGCACAGTGACGGCAGATCCACCTGACAGGCTGCTCTATGACAACAAAGAGGCGGCTCAGATTTCAGCCCATTCACTGAAAATCTAGTACAACGGGAAATACAATGGCGGCATTTCTATAATGCAAATATTCCCCCCATAGAGATATACTGCACTTACACATCACCCAATGACGCGTCTCCACGTATAAACCACAGAAAAGCTCCACCCTACAGCCTCAATTCAGGTGTAAAATAAATTCGGAAATGATCATGTAAATTATGAAAGGTTTTGCAACTTTCTTATATATTTTGTGTTTAAAGGAGTACTCCAGTATTTAAAAAAAAACGTATCCCCTAATATGCCATCTTTATGATATCGGGGAGACTGTCCCGATTGTGTTTATATTTTGTTAAATTATGAAAAACACAATAAAAAATAAATAAAATAAAAATGTATCCCCTATCCACAGGATAGGGGCTAAGTGTCTGATCACAGGGGGTCTGACCGCGGATAGGTTTTAATTGCAAGAGTACCACTTTAAGCTCTGCACTGCTGTTAAGATAACTGATTGCTGTCAGTGAATGGTAAAGTTTATGTTTCCAGGATGAAAACTGTAAAGGACTTGATTATAGCTGAGTTTGCTACAAATGCATCCAGTCTAGACAATGCTCTGTGAGCGAAACAGCCTGGATTCCAGACTGATACACTGTACATAGCTAGTCCTGCTCTCAGCTGAGAAGTGGAGACAATTGTATCCAGTCTAGACAATACTCTGTGAGCTAAACAGCCTGGACTCCAGACTGATACATTATACATAGCTAGTCCTGCTCCCAGCTGAGAAGTGGAGACAATTGTATCCAGTCTAGACAATGCTCTGTGAGCTAAACAAACTGGACTCCAGACTGATACATTGTACATAGCTAGTCCTGCTCTCAGCTGATAAGTGGAGACAATTGTATCCAGCCCAGACAATGCTCTGTGAGCTAAACAGCCTGGACTCCAAACTGATACATTGTACATAACTAGTCCTGCTCTCAGCTGAGAAGTGGAGACAATTGTATCCAGTCTAGACAATGCTCTGTGAGCTAAAGAGCCAGGACTCCAGACTGATACATTGTACATAGCTAGTCGTGCTCTCAGCTGAGAAGTGGAGACAATTGTATCCAGCCCAGACAATGCTCTGTGAGCTAAACAGCCTGGACTCCAGACTGATACATTGTACATAGCTAGTCCTGCTCTCAGCTGAGAAGTGGAGACAATTGTATCCAGTCTAGACAATACTCTGTGAGCTAAACAGCCTGGATTCCAGACTGATACACTGTACATAGCTAGTCCTTCTCTCAGTTGAGAAGTGGATACAATTGTATCCAGTCTAGACAATGCTCTGTGAGCTAAACAAACTGGACTCCAGACTGATACATTGTACATAGCTAGTCCTGCTCTCAGCTGAGACGTGGAGACAATTGTATCCAGTCTAGACAATGCTCTGTGAGCTAAACAGCCTGGACTCCAGACTGATACATTGTACATAGCTAGTCCTGCTCTCAGCTGAGAAGTGGAGACAATTGTATCCAGTTTAGACAATGCTCTGTGAGCTAAACATCCTGGACACCAGACTGATACATTGTACATAGCTAGTCCTGCTCCCAGCTGAGAGGTGGAGACAATTGTATCCAGTCTAGACAATGCTCTGTGAGCTAAACAGCCTGGACTCCAGACTGATACATTGTACATAGCTAGTCCTGCTCTCAGCTAAGAAGTGGAGACAATTGTATCCAGTCTAGACAATGCTCTGTGAGCTAAACAGCCTGGACTCCAGACTGATACATTGTACATAGCTAGTCCTGCTCTCAGCTGAGAGGTGGAGACAATTGTATCCAGTCTAGACAATGCTCTGTGAGCTAAACAGCCTGGACTCCAGACTGATACATTATACATAGCTAGTCCTGCTCTCAGCTGAGAGGTGGAGACAATTGTATCCAGTCTAGACAATGCTCTGTGAGCTAAACAGCCTGGACTCCAGACTGATACATTGTACATAGCTAGTCCTGCTCTCAGCTGAGAAGTATGCAGTCCTGCTAAGGTACAATTGTACATATTTATATATACTTTACGTCAGAAGTATGCAAAAGTATGCAGACTATATTTATTGCTTTTACATGTCATATGTCATGCTTTGTGTTGAAATTGCATCTTTTGACCCTTTGGCAGTTTTTCACTGCTTTCAGGGCACCACTTCATGGGTAAAATGCAGAGTACCCAGTCCGCAGAACGTAAGGAGGTACTTCACTACCTTCCTTCGGCAACCGTATGGCATACAGTGGTACAGTACAGGATAAGTAATGTAATGTATGTGCACAGTGACCTCACCAGCAGAATAGTGAGTACAGCTCTGGTGTATAATACAGGATATAACTCAGGATCAGTACAGGATGAGTATGTAATGTATGTACACAGTGATCTCACCAGCAGAATAGTGAGTACAGCTCTGGAGTATAATACAGGATATAACTCAGGATCAGTACAGGATAAGTAATGTAATGTATGTACACAGTGACCTCACCAGCAGAATAGTGAGTGCAGCTCTGGTGTATAATACAGGATATAACTCAGGATCAGTACAGGATGAGTATGTAATGTATGTACACAGTGATCTCACCAGCAGAATAGTGAGTACAGCTCTGGAGTATAATACAGGATATAACTCAGGATCAGTACAGGATAAGTAATGTAATGTATGTACACAGTGACCTCACCAGCAGAATAGTGAGTGCAGCTCTGGGGTATAATACAGGATATAACTCAGGATCAGTACAGGATAAGTAATGTAATGTATGTACACAGTGACCCCACCAGCAGAATAGTGAGTACAGGTCTGGAGTATAATACAGGATATAACTCAGGATCAGTACAGGATAAGTAATGTAATGTATGTACACAGTGACCCCACCAGCAGAATAGTGAGTACAGCTCTGGTGTATAATACAGGATATAACTCAGGATCAGTACAGGATGAGTATGTAATGTATGTACACTGTGACCTCACCAGCAGAATAGTGAGTGCAGCTCTGGAGTATAATACAGGATATAACTCAGGATCAGTACAGGATAAGTTATGTATTTACAGAGTGACTCACATGTAAACCAATATTTGCTGGAAACATTCACATTGTACAGGATGCATTCAGAAACTGACATAAAAAAATCCATAGTTGTTCACAGATTTTTTTTGAGCAACAGAAATAGTCCTATCAGACAAATGGAGAAAGTCCTGTAGTACAGAATATAGTCATGTGTTCCGTATGTACATTTACTAAATATATGACGTTTTATTTGCTTATGTAAGTTACTGTATGGTTACTACATATTTTCCTTCAGGTTATACCCGGCACGCCTTCTTTGAGGGTACTCCAGTTCAAACATTCTTTCCATTTGTTCAGTATCACATCTCACTGCTGGAGGTAGTAGACACCTGACCTGGGTGATTTTTTTTTACTATACTGTACCTGTATACACTGTATACAGTGTTGATTCAGAGGAAGGCAAATCTGTCCCCCATATAGCAGTATCTTAATAACTCACTCAACAGTATCCACAACTGAATTTATCTTCCCCTCAGCTACTTCCCCTCAGCTTACTTGGGTTGTCTTCGTCCTGACTTGTTACCTACTGCAGACACAAATGGCCCTGATTTACTAAGAGTGTTGTGTAGTTTTCTTTGTGGGTTTTAATTCCCCACAATTTTTTTCCACAGTATTTACTAAAGTTTCCCTACATTTTGCACTTTTACATACTCTGATCTGCCGGGTTTTCCTCAGCTGAAATCCACAACATTGGCCCTCATTTACTAAGAAAATGGGGTTGTAAGTCTATGTTGCTTTCTTACCCGATTGCTTTTTTCCCCTGGTATTTATTATTATGTCGCATCCTGTTTGTCGCACGTGGGTTTTGTTGGTTTTGGTTTCCAACTCCTCTGAGCTGTCGGGAAAAAATCCACAAAAATACAACAAATTCGGGTTGGAAACCTTAATAAATACGTGGGAAAGCTCAGAAATGTCGGGTTACGCCCCTTTTTCGGGTTTGGGAGAATCCACATCGGGTCCGTCGGGAAAAAATGTCGCATCGTGTCGCAGACTGGCGCACGATGTCTGCGACATGGCGCAGACAAAGATGCGACAAAAAAACCAGACAAAAGAGGTCGGGTTTAGAATAGTAAATGAGGGCAATTTTCTGTGGAAACCTTAGCAAATATGGAGAGTTAGTCGGGTTTATTTTCAATTCTCACGCAAATTCTGGTGCAAATTCTGGCACAGACAGAATTTCAGGCGCAATGTGCCAGAATCTGGTGCACAACCCTACAGATTGCCAGAATCTGGTGCGTAAACCGTCGGGTTTACAATATTAAATCAGGGCCAATATTTTTGGTCCATTCATCTTTGGGTTCATTCAGCAATCCCTCGTTCCTATTTTATCAAGGCCCATCCTCCATTGCAGATCTTGTGCACATTCAATTCATGAATTATAATCTAATTATAATCATCGTAATCTTATAATGTACTCCGACCCTGGGTTGAGGCAATTAAAAAATTTCAAAAAATTTGTTGGCAAGAAAATAATTTAAAGATGTTATCCAAGATTTAAAGTTATTCCCCTATCCATAATATAAGACATAATGAGCTGATTATGGGGGGGGGGGGGGGGTCATCAGCTGGGACCTCCACCGATAAGAGAGTTGGGAGAACATCTTTCCCGGAATGGATGTAGCACAGCGCACATGCCTGGCCACCACTCCATTTATTCTCTATGAGGCTATGTAACATTGCTGAATACTGAGCTCAGCAATTTTCGTAAGCCCTATAGAGAATAAGTGAAGTGTTGGTCACACATTTGAGCTGTGCTACATCCATTCTGGCAGAAATAAACTCTCTGTTCTTGAGTCCCAGCCGTTGGACCCTTTACCGATCAGCTATTCTATGGATAGGGGAGAACTTTCAATTGTGACATAACTCCTTTAGGGTAGTGTCACATGTAGCAAATCAGCAGTGTATTTGAATGTCCCTAGAATGTGCCTCCAGCTGTGCTAATCTGTCCTGCTTTGACGGGTGTGTGTGTGTGTATTGGTTATGAGATTGCAATGTATGTGAGTACCAGGGGCGGACAGCAGAGGGCCCCTGTGCAAGGAATGTGCCTGGGCCCCCCCCCCAGCACTGTGCCCCCTCATGTACCCAGACCCCACCGGGGGGGCCTCCACTTACCCCGCGTGTGTAGTGTCGCCACTTGCCTTGTCCAGTACAGGTGGATGGAACGGCTCCTGAGGTGGGCTCCGGGTGGCCCTGTCCCTCTCAGTGTGCGGCCCAGGCCCCGTGAGTACTCCCCCAGGTCAGCCTGACCCGTATCTAGCTGGGATGCAGAGGGCAGTGCTCCCCTTTACATTCGCACCCCTGGACTTAGCACGACACCCCTTGGCACCCCCTGGTTCCTTGGCTTCTTATCCTTAGTGATAGAAGTGACTTACAGGCAGTGCCAGACTGGGACCAAAAATAGGCCCAGGCATTTTAAAATAAACAGCCCATTTTTATGGTGGGGGTCTGACTCATGGGACCCCCACCAATCACCTTGGTTCAAGTGGCTCCCCAGATGTTGGAAAGCTGCAACTCCCATCATGTCTGAAGTGACTACAGCTGATGGGACAGTCAGGAGACTACACAATGATATCAGTGACTACAACTCTGATGGGACAGTTAGGAAAATACACAATGATATCACTGACCTGAGTGACGTCTTCTCTGTTGTCTTTACTTTTCTTCATCTGGTCCAGACACCAGGATTTCTTCCATCTTCTCTGCAGAGTCTGACATCTGGACATCATTGGTTCCTTAATTTGTCAGTAGATCCTCATCCTCTGTATGATGACAGTAATCATTATAACCTTGCCAAATACTGTACCCCCTGAATATAATACTGCCAACCACTGTACCCCCTGAATATAATACTGCCAAATACTGTACCATGAATATAATACTACCAACCACTGTACCCCCTGAATACTGCCAACCACTGTACCCCTGAATATAATACTGCCAAATACTGTACCCCTGAATATAATACTGCCAACCACTGTACTTCATGAATATAATACTGCCAACCACTGTACCCTGACTATAATACTGCCAACCACTGTACCCTGACTATAATACTGCCAACCACTGTACCCTGAATATAATACTGCCAACCACTGTACTCCATGAATATAATACTGCCAACCACTGTACTCCATGAATATAATACTGCCAACCACTGTACTCCATGAATATAATACTGCCAACCACTGTACCCTGAATATAATACTGCCAACCACTGTATTCTATTAATTTAATACTGCCAACCACTATACACCACTGAATCACCCCATACACCCCACGCACTCCATCCTCAGTCTCCTCATCACCCCATACACCCCACGCAACCCATCCTCAGTCTCCTTATCTCCCCCATACACCCCACGCACCCCATCCTCAGTCTCATCCCCCCATACACCCCACGCACCCCATCCTCAGTCTCATCACCCCATACACCCCACACACTCCATCCTCAGTCTCCTCATCACCCCCATATACCCCAACCTCAGTCTCCTCATCACCCCATACACCCCACGCACCCCATCTTCAGTCTCATCACCCCATACACCCCGCACAACCCATCCTCGGTCTCCTCATCACCCCATACACCCCATCCTCAGTCTCCTCATCACCCCATACACCCCACGCACCCCATCCTCAGTCTCCTCATCACCCCATGCACTCTATCCTCAGTCTCCTCATCACCCCATACACCCCATCCTCAGTCTCCTCATCACCCCATGCACTGCATCCTCAGTCTCCTCATCACCCCATACACCCCATGCACTCCATCCTCAGACTCCTCATCACCCCATGCACTCCATCCTCAGTCTCCTCATCACCCCATACACCCCATGCACTCCATCCTCAGTCTCTTCATCACCCCATGCACTCCATCCTCAGACTCCTCATCACCCCATACACCCCATGCACTCCATCCTCAGTCTCCTCATCACCCCATGCACTCCATCCTCAGTCTCCTCATCACCCCATACACCCCATGCACTCCATCCTCAGTCTCCTCATCACCCCATACACCCCATGCACTCCATCCTCAGTCTCCTCCTCACCCCATGCACTCCATCCTCAGACTCCTCATCACCCCATGCACTCCATCCTCAGACTCCTCATCACTCCATGCACTCCATCCTCAGACTCCTCCTCACCCCATGCACTCCATCCTCAGTCTCCTCATCACCCCATACACCCCATGCACTCCATCCTTAGTCTCCTCATCACCCCATGCACTCCATCCTCAGACTCCTCATCACCCCATACACCCCACGCACTCCATCCTCAGTCTCCTCATCACCTCATACACCCCATGCACTCCATCCTCAGTCTCCTCATCACCCCATACACCCCATGCACTCCATCCTCAGTCTCCTCATCACCCCATGCACTCCATCCTCAGACTCCTCATCACCCCATGCACTCCATCCTCAGACTCCTCATCACCCCATGCACTCCATCCTCAGACTCCTCCTCACCCCATGCACTCCATCCTCAGTCTCCTCATCACCCCATACACCCCATGCACTCCATCCTTAGTCTCCTCATCACCCCATGCACTCCATCCTCAGTCTCCTCCTCACCCCATGCACTCCATCCTCAGTCTCCTCATCACCCCATACACCCCATGCACTCCATCCTCAGACTCCTCATCACCCCATGCACTCCATCCTCAGACTCCTCATCACCCCATGCACTCCATCCTCAGACTCCTCATCACCCCATACACCCCATGCACTCCATCCTCAGTCTCTTCCTCACCCTATGCACTCCATCCTCAGTCTCATCATCACCCCATACACCCCACACACCCCATCCTCAGTCTCCTCATCACCCCATACACCCCATGCACTCCATCCTCAGTCTCCTCATCACCCCATACACCCCATGCACTCCATCCTCAGTCTCCTCATCACCCCATACACCCCATGCACTCCATCCTCAGTCTCCTCATCACCTCATACACCCCATGCACTCCATCCTCAGTCTCCTCATCACCCCCATACACCCCATGCACTCCATCCTCAGTCTCCTCATCACCCCATACTCCCCATGCACTCCACCCTCAGTCTCCTCATCACCCCCATACACCCCATGCACTCCATCCTTAGTCTCCTCATCACCCCATACACCCCATGCACTCCATCCTCTGTCTCCTCATCACCCCATACACCCCATGCACTCCATCCTCAGTCTCCTCATCACCCCATACACCCCATGCACTCCATCCTTAGTCTCCTCATCACCCCATACACCCCATGCACTCCATCCTCAGTCTCCTCATCACCCCATATACCTTAAGCACCTCATCAGTATTACACAGCTGACACCCCCCCCAGTCCTTCTCATCAACATTAAACCCCCTAATCACTACACCCCTGACCCCCCTTCTGGTCCTCCTTATCAACACTACGTTCTCCCAGACCCCCAATCCTAACCGGATTATACACCCTGTTCCAAATTATTATGCAAATTCTATTTAAGTGTCACAAAGATTAAATATTTTGTTTTTCAGTTTAACTCATGGTTGGCAGTGTGTCTCAGGGCTCTTTTGATCACTGAAAACAATCTCGGACACCTGTGATAATTACATTACCAGATGAGCCCAATTTAAGGAAAAACTACTAAAGGTGGGTGTTCCACATTATGAAGCAGACACCATTTTCAAGCAATATAGAGAAGAAAAAGGATCTCTCTGCTGTCGACAGGAGTGAAGTAGTTCAATGCCTTGGACAAGGTATGAAAACATTAGATATTTCATGAAAATTTAAGCGTGATCATCGGACTATTATGAGATTTGTGGCTTATTCAGAACACAGACGGGTTTGTGCAGATAAAGGTACTTTGAGGAGGATTTCAGCCAGATCCATGCATTGGATCAAGAGAACATCTGCTAAAATACCATTACATAGCAGCAAACAGATATTTGAAGCTGCTGGTGCCTCTGGAGTCCCACAGACATCAAGGTGTAGAGTCCTCCAGAGTCTTGTAGCTGTGCATTCTATTCGGCCACCACTAACCAATGCTCACAAGCAGAAATGGCTGCATTGGGCAGAAAAATACATGAAGACTAATTTTCAAACAGTCCTGTTCAATGATGAGTGCCGTGCAACCCTGGATGGTCTAGATGGATGGAGTAGTGGATGGTTGGTGGACGGTCACCCTGTTCCAACAAGGCTGCGATGTCAGCAAGGCGGTGGTGGAGTCATGTTTTGGGCTGGAATCATGGGAAGAGAGCTGGTCGGCCCTGCAAAGTATGTGGAGTTTCTGAGTGACCACTTTCTTCCTTGATTTTCATAATAAAATCCTCTTCATGCATGACAATGCACCATTTCATGGTGCAAAGAATACCTCTGCATCAATGGCTGCTATGGGGTTAAAAGGAGAGAAAGTAATGTTGTGGCCTCCATCCTCCCCTGACCTCAATCCTATTGAGAACCTTTGGAGCATCCTCAAGCAAAAGATCTATGAGGGTCAGACGCAGTTTACATCCAAACAGCAGCTCTGGGAGGTTATTCTGACATCTTGCAAACAAATATAAGCAGAAACTGTCGGAAAACTCATAAGTTCAACGGATGCAAGACTTGTGAAGCTGCTATCAAATAATGCGATTGCCCCGATTGCCCCGACATAAAAAAGAATCGTATGTCGATGCTGACACCGACATGCGATGGCCTCTGAGAGGCCATTGTATGTCGATTTCATCATATGTCGGGGCCATCGTAGGTCGGGGGGTCACTGTATCCTTCAATATTTGGAGGCCTCTACCAATCCGCTCCTGACACTGTCTAATTTTTAGATGGACTTTAAGAACGAAAGATGAAACTACACATCGTTTACTACATGGGCCCCACTATACATAGCTACTATTGTTACTGTCTTTGTTGTCTATAGTAACCAATCACAGCCCAGCTTTAATTTTCTATTCTGCACTAAATCTGAGCTGTGACTGGTTGCTACAGGCAACAAAGCTGATTTCTTTAAGACCAGATAGATTGTGTGTATAGGGGGGACACACACTCTGTTAACAAAGTAATAGTCAATTGTTGTCAATTTATTCATGCATTTCCAGGAGGAATAAAGGAATGATCAGCACAACAGAGGTTTCAAGAAAAGATGTGCTGCAATTGTTATTTTATAGGAAATACATTCACCATTTGCTTTTCTTGGCGTGTGGTTTTCATTGTTGAGTTGCAATTTTTCTTTTCGAAGAAACTGAAAACAGGAAATTAGTGTTTATCTTTTTTTTTGCAACCACAGACTTTCACTATTTGTAATATCGCAGTGCTACTGTACGACGGAAAACGTTTGTTTCCTGACGCAAGTTTCCGAAAACATAATGGATTCATTTTTAACACTCTTTTATTCTAGATGCTAAGAAATGCTAAGAGGGGATTTCTTCTCCATCAGTAAATATTGTGAACGACAAACTACTATGGACATTTCTTGTCATTGAATAGGAAACATTCTAAATATGGGCACAACTGAAAAAGGAATAAAGTATACTTTCTAAACTAAACATACAGAAAAACATGATCTACTGAATATTTATTATCATGTTACTAATAGTTGGCAAGATAACCTAAGATAACCTAAATAGTTTTTCTTAAAGGCCCACATGTACCTGAATATAACTACTATCATACTGCTCCCTATATACAAGAATATAACTACTATAATACTGCCCCCTATGTACAAGAATATAACTACTATAATACTGCCCCTATGTACAAGAATATAACTACTATCATACTGCTCCCTATATACAAGAATATAACTACTATAATACTGCCCCTATGTACAAGAATATAACTACTATAATACTGCCCCTATGTACAAGAATATAACTACTATAATACTGCTCCTATATACAAGAATATAACTACTATAATACTGCTCCTATATACAAGAATATAACTACTATAATACTGCCCCTATGTACAAGAATATAACTACTATAATACTGCCCCTATGTACAAGAATATAACTACTATAATACTGCTCCTATATACAAGAATGTAACTACTATAATACTGCTCCTATATACAAGAATGTAACTACTATAATACTGCTCCTATATACAAGAATATAACTACTATAATACTGCTCCTATATACAAGAATATAACTATTATAATACTGCCTCCTATATACAAGAATATAACTACTATAATACTGCTCCTATGTACAAGAATATAACTACTATAATACTGCCTCCTAAGTACCTGAACATAACTACTATAATACTGCTCCTTATATACAAGAATATAACTACTATAATACTGCCCCTATGTACAAGAATATAACTACTACAGTGGTCCCTCAACATATGATATTAATTGGTTCCAGGAGAACCATCATATGTTGAAACCATCATATGTCGAGTACATATGTCTATGTAAAAATGGTAATTGGTTCTGGGGCCTCGGAACCATTGTATGTTGAATACATATCTCTATGGGAAACTGCTAATTGGTTCTGGGATGACCATTGTATGTGGAGTGTATGGGGAGTGTTTAACAAACCAGGGTGCCTCCAGCTGTTGCACAACTACAACTCACAGCATGCATGTACAGCCATTGACTGTCTGGGAATGCTGGGAGTTATAGTTTTGCAACAGCTGGAGGCACACTGATAGGCAAACATTGATGTATGGGGTGTATAGTGTGTATATGTATTGTATGTGATGTGTGACATCGCATACAGTACTGTACAGTTCTTTAAATACCTTCAGGGGGGACAGAATGTCCTCATTACGATCCTGCCGACTACAGCTCTATAGGAAAGGAAGGGGAGGGCAGCCAGCAGCTCATTGGATGCCTGCAGCAAGATGCTGCAGGCTATTGGCTATGGCTGCACTGGGGGGCGGGGCTTACACGGAGCTCACAGTGGAAGCCTGCGTGAGTTAGTAGGACAGCATGTGAGTAACAGGAGGCAGAACGGGGCACACGGGGCACATTATACAACTATCTGTCAGTTGCTGAAGTTGTCAGCGCTGTCAGATAGCTGTTTGTACGATGGCCCAGACACACAGCAGCATCATATGTTGAGGCTGCCTTCAACATACGATGGGCTCTGAGAGGCCATCATATGTTGAAATGATCATATGTCGAGGCCATCATAAGTCGGGGGGTCACTGTATAATACTGCTCCCTATGTACAAGAATATAACTACTATAAATATGACAAAAAAGAAGAAAAATGAAGATACCCCACTCACCCACTGTATGTACTTGAAGATGTGGATTTATTCAGATCCTTAGAGATGGATCCATAAGGTGGAGGACATGGAGGGGGATGAACGCCAGGACTAGTTTCGCGCCGGACGGCGCTTCCTCTGACTGGGTTACATCAGCTGGCGGGGAGGGGAAGTAATTTCACTACCCAGAACTGATGACGTGGGTTAATGCAAAAAGAAAGGGGAGTGGAATTAATTTGATACAAAAATATACAACAATATTGGGAAAAAAGGCCCAAAAATAGAACAAAGAGTACAGGAGAATAAAAAGAAGAAAAGGGGGACAAGAAGTTATAAGAAGACACTTAGGTCTTGTCGATCATTAAGTCCCATTCCTTCTAGCGCTCTGGTGCGCATAATCCAACGCTCTTCACTGCGGAGTAAAGTCTTATGCCGGTCGATACCAGGTGAGTTTTGTTTAACTCTTTCAATGCCGAAAAATCGCATGGTGTCTGCCGCTCCTTTATGAACTGACCTCATATGTTCGATTAGACGAGCACACCCGTGTCCAGTGTATATAGACCTAATGTGCTCACGGAATCTAATCCTTAATGGTCTAACTGTTGAACCAATATAGAAGCACTTACACGGACAGATTACTGCATATACAACATGATCGGTACGGCAGCACATAAAGTCTTTTATTATGATGTTAGTTCCTCCTAATGTGTAAAATTTTCCAGGGATGAAGAATTTGCAGTGAGGATAGTTACCGCACTTGTGGTTGCCAGGGGGGATGGTGGCTGTAAGCCAATCTTTTTCTTTTGACACTGCAGGTGAAGCACTACGTACCAGTAGGTTGCTGATGCTCTTACTTTTTCTGAATGAAATTAATGGTTTTTTCACAGCTTCGTCTTTAAACACTGGGTCGTTTTCAATCAAAAACCAGTTATTTTTTATAACTTGTTTTATCTTGTCTGCTAAGACATTATATTTGAAGGAAAAAACAAAACGGGGACAATCAGAGGTAGTAGATGTGATTTGTTTCTTCTTTTTCTTTTTATAAGTTTTTTTTAACTAAGTCCAATCTAGAAATTGCTTCTGCTTTATGTAAAGCCTTTTCGAATTTTATCTATTTTTCCTACATAATGGAAGAAATGGAGGCCTCCACGATGGAGCATGCAGAGAATTTTTTATCTACAGGACGGGAGGACGTGGAGGTTTTTTTTGAAAAATGCAATTTGAAAGACTGCATACAATCATTAAGTACTAAAGCATTGGAATTTAAAATTATACAACTGGCCGAGAAAGAGACTAAACTATTTTGGTCGGTACAGTCTCTAAAATCTTATGTAAGATGTAACCCAGTACCGAGAGGCCTTAGAGTTTTTAAAGAACCTTCACAATTTTTGCAAGACGAAGAATTTATTAAAGAATGGGAGCAAGCTCATTTAAATCACTCATTCATACTTCTTTCCCTCACTTTAAAACGCAACGAAAAAGAATATGAAAAAGTAACCGTTGAATTATGTCGAGCTCGTACTGAATTAAGAACCAGATACACAGAGAATCAATACTCTACTTTCATGAAAAAAGTTGAAAAACGCCTGATACCCATCCAATCTGAACTGAAGGAAAGAAAAAAAGACAAATACATCCGTGACAAACAAGACTACGAAGATAAAAAAGTGTTCACTTGGAATAAAAACCTACAACAAAAAAGAAATCATAAGAGACGCACTCACCCACCCCAAAGAAAATCACGGGACTACTGGACAACAGAGTCCGAATCTAGTAATTCGGATGAACAAATAGAAAGAAAAACCGCTACGAAGAAAAAAACAGGAATTTTTTTTAAAAAAACACAGCATTCTAATGATAATGCCTCCGCTGCAAACATTACTTCTTTGGAACTAACTGTCCCTTTAGAAGAAGAACCAGGAGAGGAGGACGAAGACGAAACCACAACTTCTCGAGCAGTCAGAAAACGCAAGCAGGTGAAATGGTTCCCTCAGAGTTAGAAACTTTTTCAGTAATTAACCTCACTAAAGAAATTTTTGATACTACCACTTTAAGCGTACTTACAAGAGGATTAAATTTTTGCATTTCTTCCGACTTTGTTCCAATAGAATTTGAAATTGATCTCTACAAAAACATAAGAAAGATGAACCTTTTCCATTTTTTTAAGAAGGAGACGGAACCTGCATCACTTGCCCCTAAAAAATCCACCCCGGCAGATATTAAAGAAAAAAATTGGAAAATTAGGATTTTTTGCACAAAATTCGCATATAAATATCGATTGGGAAGGAGTAGCCCTGTTATTAAGTTTAACAGAAGAAACTAATAGTGCTCCGGATGAAGAATCTAAAAAATCATTCTTTAGTGGGGGGGTGAAATCTACTTTTAACCCTCCCATTCAATATGACAGCAGTTTGGATATTTTTTCTAAACAAGTTTTAAAACAAATGAAAGCCTTAATATATCCTAAAGCCGTCCCTAATTTATCCACTGAAGAAATGACAGCACTGAAAAACTTACAAAAAAGAGAGGACCTGGTAATAAAAAAAAGCCGATAAAGGGCAGAATGTCGTCATCATGACCAAGGAGTACTATCTACATGAAGCGAGTAGACAATTGCAGGATACTACTACCTATGTTCCCCTCAGCTCTGATCCTACATCTAAAATCAGTAATAAAATAATGAATTTATTGAGAAAATACACAGAAAATGGCTTCCTTAAAAAACGGGATGCAGAAAAATTGTTACCATCATTTCCTATTAGCCCTAAATGGTACTTTCTTCCGAAAACTCATAAAAGTCTTGAAAGACCCCCTGGTAGGCCCATCGTGGCCGGTATAGGTGGAATTACAGAGCCACTATCACAATACGTGGAATGGTTGCTACACCCTCTATTGATGGATATTCCTTCTTACATAAAAGACACTGACCATCTTCTTTTGTCATTGGAGACATTAAACTGGCAGGAATCTTATAAATTAACATCAATAGATGTGGAAAGCTTATATACGAGAATCCCACAGGGAGCAGGCGTACTAGCTGTCCAAGAATTTTTAGAAAATGCCGGAAAAGAAAGTGTCTTTATATCCTTTGTCTGTGAAGCCTTGGAGCTCATCCTAAAAAATAATTGTTTTACTTTTCAATGCCAATGGTATGCCCAATGCACAGGAACGGCCATGGGGACACCGGTAGCATGTTCTTTCGCTATTATTTTTCTCGCTATTTTCGAAAAAAAGTATATTCTCAACAATTCAAATCCATTCCTCTCGCATATAATTAAATTCTACAGATATGTGGACGATATTTTAATAATCTGGAATAGTACTCCTGAAATTTTTGACGAATTTATTAATTATATAGGTAATAACTCTATGAATATGAAATTCACAAAAAAATACAGTGAAACATCTTTGGAATTTTTAGACGTGCTGTTAATCGTGGAGAACGGGAATTTCTTTACCCAAGGCTACCGTAAGCCCACTGCTTCCAGTAATCTATTGCACTACAACAGTTTTCATCCAACCCATACAAAACAAGCTCTACCCTATAGCCAATTTTTAAGATTACGGAAAATTAATAAAAAGGAGAAGATTTTCAAGCACAAGCGAAGGAACTATTCAATAGGTTCCTGAAAAGAGGATACCCACCCTTCGAATTGGAAAAGGCTTTACACAAAGCAGAAGCAATTTCTAGATTGGACTTAGTTAAAAAAACTTATAAAAAGAAAAAGAAGAAACAAATTACATCTACTACCTCTGATTGTCCCCGTTTTGTTTTTTCCTTCAAATATAATGTCTTAGCAGACACGATAAAACAAGTTATAAAAAATAACTGGTTTTTGATTGAAAACGACCCAGTGTTTAAAGACGCAGCTGTGAAAAAACCATTAATTTCATTCAGAAAAAGTAAGAGCATCAGCAACCTACTGGTACGTAGCGCTTCACCTGCAGTGTCAAAAGAAAAAGATTGGCTTACAGCCACCATCCCCCCTGGCAACCACAAGTGTGGTAACTGTCCTCACTGCAAATTCTTCATCCCTGGAAAATATTACACATTAGGAGGAACCAACATCATAATAAAAGACTTTATATGCTGCCGTACCGATCATGTTGTATATGCAGTAATCTGTCCGTGTAAGTGCTTCTATATTGGTTCAACAGTTAGACCATTAAGGATTAGATTCCGTGAGCACATTAGGTCTATATACACTGGACACGGGTGTGCTCGTCTAATCGAACATATGAGGTCAGTTCATAAAGGAGCGGCAGACACCATGCGATTTTCACCATGCGATTTTTTGGCATTGAAAGAGTTAAACAAAACTCACCTGGTATCGACCGGCATAAGACTTTACTCCGCAGTGAAGAGCGTTGGATTATGCGCACCAGAGCGCTAGAAGGAATGAGACTTAATGATCGACAAGACCTAAGTGTCTTCTTATAATTTCCCTTTTCTTTCTTTTTTCTTTTCTTCTTTTTTTGCCCCTTTTTTCTTTCTTTTTATTCTCCTGTACCCTTTATTCTATTTTTGGCCTTTTTTCCTAATGTTGTTGTATATTTTTGTATCAAATTAATTCCACTCCCCTTTCATTTTGCATCGACCCACGTCATCAGTTCTGGCTAGTGAAATTACTTCCCCTCCCCGCCAGCTGATGTAACCCAGTCAGAGGAAGCGCCGTTTGGCGCGAAACTAGTCCTGGCGTTCATCCCCCTCCATGTCCTCCACCTCATGGATCCATCTCCAAGGATCTGAATAAATCCACATCTTCAAGTACATACAGTGGGTGAGTGCGGTATTTTCATTTTTTTCTTCTTTTTTGTCATATTTATGGACTACCGAATTTATACCTGCACCCCCAGGGATTACGTATACCTGAAGCTCCAAGATCACACCTCCACGAATTATTCTTAAATGGTTGTTATTTAGGGAGTCCAGTCACTGGTGCCACTCACCTCTCTTCACTCAGATATAAATACTATAATACTGCTCCTATATACAAGAATATAAATACTATAATACTGTTCCTATGTACAAGAATATAACTTCTATAAAACTGCTCCTATGTACAAGTACATGACTATTATAATACTGCCCATTTTGTAAAAGAATATAACTACTATAATACTGCTCCTATGTAAAAGATTATAGCTATAGCGGCCCCTCAAGTTACAATATTAATTGGTTCTGGGACGACTATTGTATGTTGAGACCATAACTCTATGGAAACCTGGTAATTGGTTCTGAGGCCCCAAAATGTCATCCAAAAATAGATAAAAGTGAGGATAAGAATAAGTAAATAACCAATATAGATAATGCAAGTCCTTACATATAAAAGTAATAAAGATCTGCTGGGAGCTGTAATCACTGTCTATGTAGAGGACAGGAGCTTCTTCAGGGTCCTGTACAGAACACACAATGTCCTAAAAAAGTAACATGGAGCCGCCCTCACCTGGTGTCCTAAGGAGCAGCTAACCCTTGCACAGGTAAAGAGTACAGAACATGTAACACCTCCCTGTACTGTAGGGGGCGCTACCAGACAGTGAATGCCCTTCAGGAATACAGGTGTTTTACCAGTGAATTTTACCAGCCCATTCTGATTGGTCAGTTCTTCCAGCCATTGACATGTTTCATAGATCTGGACGGTCTGTAGCATTGTATGTTGAGTCTTGTCCAGAGTAAATCATTGTATGTTGAAAATATTGTAACCTGAGGCCATTGTAAGTTGTGGGATCACTGTATTATAATACTGACAATGCAGAATTACACAGGAAATGTTTATCTGCACAAAATGTATCAAATGCTCTGTGTCCTTATAATACATTTGGTTCTCCTACACATCACCAGCACACAAAAAAGGTGTAAAAAATGTCCCCCTATATCCTTATATCAGAAAACATTCTACCAGCAAGACCATTAGGGGGAATTTATCAAGGCTCGCACGCCAGTTTTCTGGTGTAAAACATAAGTCACACATTTTTTGCGCAATCATTTTACTTTTTCTTTGTTGTCAGCAAAATTGAAAGTTTTTCAGAAAAATGTTTTTCTAGTTAAAGCATTGGCAAATTCCACCCATGTTTACTGGACTAAAATAGTCTTCTGATAACTATGCCCAGTTCTTTTCCTAAATATATACTTCTCTGCAGAACTCAAAAGCATCATAAGGGCCTGTGGGTGACTGTAATAATATGAATGCATCTGAAGTTATCAATAATTCTGTGTAGTTATAATGTTTGGGTAGGAAAAGGTGCTTCATGATCTATATGGGATCTGGGACCATCTCTAAATCTATTTATGGTTAAGTCTGTACATGCCAGTGTCATAAAGAACATAGAGGTAGGTTGATGGGAGGGAGGAGTACAATCTAATTTTGGTTAAAGCTTTTTAATTGGGTTCTCTAGCTAATTATTGGTTATCTTGGGCATTTCCAAGCAATAAAATGCGACCGCACAGCGCCATATGTCACCATACAACACACACATCAGAATGCAGCACAATAAATGCCAGAAATGCCAGATACCACAGTGCAGCACAATATGCCTTCCTAGAAGGGCTGAATACCACTGTGCAGCACAAAATACTTCCACAGAAGCACCAAATGCTGCACAAAATTGTGGTATTTGTCTCTGCCCCCTTCTATCCTCTACTAGCAACAGTGCCACCCCTTCCCCACTGGCAGCAGTACTGTCCCCATACCCACCCCTTCCCACTGGCAGCAGTACCCTCCCTATATCCAAGAACTTTTGACCCTGGGAAGCCCAGGGTCACTGAAACCCTTATTATCTCCCACCCCTAAAATTTAACCTTTATTCATGTATTATTAAAAGAATTATTAGGTGAGTATATAACTTAAAAACTACGAGCTTGTGTGTGCTTAATAGTATTGTTTATATTCCATCCAGTTATCACTGGTAAATGAATTGGTCCATATGTGGACTGCAGTTCCACAGTGTATTGCACACACAAGCTAACGATATTAAAATGCTGAAAATGCCCCCTCTACATGTTTCACTACTTCCGTAGCGTCCTCAGGAGGGAAAATGGGCATCAACTCCTTGGTCCACCTACTGAGTATTTATACCTTTTGGGAACTCCCACTTCCATTAATCCACCTATCATGAATTCATTCTTTAATGCACACCTGTGTATCGCTAGTTTGGACCAATCAGGTCCTGTTTACTAGTATTACCTGTATCTCCATCAACCTATCATCATTCCGGAGTTATCTCCTCGTCATCGTGGCGGACAGGCGCTGTGTAGTGACGTGGATGTCATCTGATTGTTGACGTCCAATCCTGAGCCTTTGGCCGTGCACATATCTTGTTTGCGTTCCACACGTCTGATGTTTGCGCTCCACTTCGGCATCCCGCCTCACTGCGCATGTCCGGAAATCGCGCTTGCGTACTTGTCCATTATCTGGACTTAGCCCGATATTCACGGAGAGCACTGCGCATGCGCAGGGGTATTCAAAGCTTAAGAACAACTCTATTCATGATTGTTTATTAACCAACTGGTATTAAGAGTTACTGTATTTCCATAGATGATATATTAGGTGATATATTGGGTGTTTCTTCATATGGATATTTTGATACATTTCTGATGGTAATATATGGTGAAAGATTGATTATTAGCCCCACAGATATTGTTTAACAAAGTTACCTACTCTTAAGCAGGGCTATCTAGGAATGATACCTAAAAACTGTCCAAGATAATACCTGTGTTAACCCGGGATATATAGATATAATCCTTATTTTGTATGACAGGGGATATGTACTATCCCCAAGATGTATATGAATTCCCCAAGAGAGTGTTATGTATCATATCTGGTATATAGGCAGATGTATAGGTTATAACTTCCTTTGTTCTAGTATCCTACATATCAAATATCCAGTGTCCTTCACTCTTAAAGTTGTTCTAATACTTTTTGTTACCCTCTTCCAGATGTTATAGGTTGTGCCCATCCGGACACCATCCCATGATCCATCCAACTGTCAAGCCACAGCGTTCCGTCCTCTCCAACAGTGTATCTCCTCATGGTGAGTATGAAATTATATTGTTGGGAGTCATATGTATAAATGCTGATATCCTCTTGGAATGTCAAAACTATATGTCTATCAGGTAAGTACACTGGTGGGTGGATCTTTCTATGTGTGTGGGTTATCCTATGTTTTATGGTGACCTTTAATTATCTCACTCATCTATGTAGCTATATTTCTTTGTTAATATTCCTGTCCATTCTCTCAAATGAGGAATGCTGCATAGGAGAAGCCTTCATTGAGGCCTCTCGGTGATAGACACTTAAGTCTGTATATCCATTTAGCTTCTTCCCTTAGAAGCATTCGGTCTATGTTGCCTTTTCTCGGGCCCAATCTTATATTGCAGATACCCCAAAACTTTAGACCAAGTAGGTTATTGCTGTGTACAGCATGCATATGTCTTGATATAGGCGTATCTGCTCCTGTCCTAATATTACTTAGGTGTTGACTGATACGTCTCCTAAACTCCTGCGTGGTTTTACCCACGTAGAGTTTTGGGCATTCACATTGGGCAACATAGACTATATTCCTTGTTTTGCAATTGATAAACTGTCTGATTTCATACTCCCGTTCGTCCACTGGATTTTTGAATTTCTTAGTTTTTAGTAGGAACTTACAGAAACTGCAATTACCACATCCAAAGGACCCCGTTATGCGGTTAGATAGCCAAGTGGTTGGTCTGCTCTCTTGCCTCAAGTGGCTGTTGACCAGAATGTCACGCAGATTGGGTCCTTGGCGAAATGTGACCTTGGGTTTTTTCCCAATCACCTCTTTTAATTCGGGATCTCTGTAGAGTAGGTGCCAGTGTCGGTTTAATATTGCCATTATTTTGCCACTTTGGCCATCGTATGTGCCTATACAGCGTATCGGCTGCTGTCTTGTATCGTCTGTTCGTGAGTCTCTAAGTAAATCTGATCTGACACTCCCTCTAGCCCGATGGTAGGCTGCTTTGAGATACCTTTTGGGATAACCAATGTAGCTGGACCGGTAACAAGTATTGGCCAGAATATGGGAAGCCAGATGATTCAATCAGGCAACAGATCGGATGGTATACCAGTAGGTCTACCAACATTGCCGATGTTCTTGCCACAAACCACAGAAGGACAATCAAGTGGTATGTCTTTTTTAGGAATACCACCAGCGATATAGGCGGGGAGAACAGAATCAACCCAAATGGGAGATCAGACGATGACTTGAAAGTGATGAATCTGTCTTCCAAGGTATTAACCAGCACAGAGGAGAATCTACAAGTACGCAAGCGCGATTTGCGCAGTGAGGCGGGATGCCGAAGTGGAGCGCAAACATCAGACGTGTGGAACGCAAACAAGATATGTGCACGGCCAAAGGCTCAGGATTGGACGTCAACAATCAGATGACATCCACGTCACTACACAGCGCCTGTCCGCCACGATGACGAGGAGATAACTCCGGAATGATGATAGGTTGATGGAGATACAGGTAATACTAGTAAACAGGACCTGATTGGTCCAAACTAGCGATACACAGGTGTGCATTAAAGAATGAATTCATGATAGGTGGATTAATGGAAGTGGGAGTTCCCAAAAGGTATAAATACTCAGTAGGTGGACCAAGGAGTTGATGCCCATTTTCCCTCCTGAGGACGCTACGGAAGTAGTGAAACATGTAGAGGGGGCATTTTCAGCATTTTAATATCGTTAGCTTGTGTGTGCAATACACTGTGGAACTGCAGTCCACATATGGACCAATTCATTTACCAGTGATAACTGGATGGAATATAAACAATACTATTAAGCACACACAAGCTCATAGTTTTTAAGTTATATACTCACCTAATAATTCTTTTAATAATACATGAATAAAGGTTAAATTTTAGGGGTGGGAGATAATAAGGGTTTCAGTGACCCTGGGCTTCCCAGGGTCAAAAGTTCTTTGATTAATTTTCACCCTAACCCATCCTGGGAATTGGTTGTTGCGCTCCCTATATCCACCCCTATCACACTGGCAGCAGTACTGTTCCCTTACCTTTCCCTCTGGCAGCAGTACTGTCCCCTTGCCCACCCCTTCTCCTCTGGCAGCAGTACTGTCCCCATACCCACCCCTTCTCCACTGGCAGCAGTACTGTCCCCATACCCACCCCTTCTCCACTGGCAGCAATACTGTTCCCATACCCACGCCTTCCCCACTGGAAGCAGTACTATCCCCATGCCCACCCCTTCCCCACTGGCAACACTACCAACACTACCATCACTACCTGCCCATACAGGACAATAGGGTGTAAGAATAGGGCAATCTTTAACATACTTATTTTGTCAAAAAAAAATTGACTTTTTTTAAAAGTTGTACAATTATAGAAAAGTATGTAAACATGAAGAGAATTTTCATTGTATTCGCCTACAGAATAAAGAGAACATGTCAGTTTTAACGTAAAGTGAACTGCTTAAAACGGAATCCTTAAAATTAGCTTTTTATTTCCAATTTCCCCCCACAAAAAGGGAAGGAGGGGGCTCTTAAGCAGGAAGGGGCATGGCCTTTGCATGAAGGGGTGTGATACTGCTCCTATGTACAAGAATATAACTACTATAATACTGCCTCCTATGTACAAGAATATAACTACTATAATACTGCCCCCTATGTACAAGAATATAACTACTATAATACTGTCCCCTATATACAAGAATATAACTACTATAATACTGCCTCCTATGTACAAGAATATTACTACTATAATACTACTCCCATATACAAGAGTATAACTACTATAATACTGTCTCCTATGTACAAGAATATGACTACTATAATTCTGCTCCTGTGTACAAGAATATAACTACTATAAAATTGCTCCTATATACAAGAATATAACTACTATAATACTTCTCCTATATACAAGAATATAACTTCTATAATACTGCCTCCTATATATAAGAATATAACTACTATTATACTGCTCCTTTATACAAGAATATAACTACTATAATACTGCTACTATGTGCAAGAATATAAATACTATAATACTGCTCCTATGTACAGGAATATAACTACTATAACACTGCTCCTATATACAAGAATATAACTACTATAATACTGCTACTATGTACAAGAATATAACTACTATAATACTGCCTCCTATGTGCAAGAATATAACTACTATACTACTGCTCCTATATACAAGAATATAACTACTATAATACTGCCTCCTATGTACAGAAATATAACTACTATAATACTGCTCCTATATACAAGAATATAACTACTATAATACTGCTCCTATATACAAGAATATAAATACTATAATACTGCTCCTATATACAAGAATATAAATACTATAATACTGTTCCTATATACAAGAATATAACTTCTATAAAACTGCTCCTATGTACAAGTACATGACTACTATAATACTGCTGTTACGCCGAGCGCTCCGGGTCCCTGCTCCTCCCCGGAGCGCTCGCGGCGTTCCTCTCTCTGCAGCGCCCCGGTCACCGCTGACCGGGAGCGCTGCACTGACATTGCCGGCGGGGATGCGATTCGCATAGCGGGACGCGCCCGCTTGCGAATCGCATCCCAAGTCACTTACCTGTCCCGGCCCCCGGCTGTCATGTCCTGGCGCGCGCGGCTCTGCTCCCTAGGGCGCGCGCGCGCCAGCTCTCTAAGATTTAAAGGGCCAGTGCACCAATGATTGG
This sequence comes from Hyla sarda, assembly GCF_029499605.1. NCBI lineage: Eukaryota > Metazoa > Chordata > Amphibia > Anura > Hylidae > Hyla > Hyla sarda. The sequence continues at coordinate 573,255,225 of NC_079189.1, read as the reverse complement.
TGCCTGGCCCAATTAGCCTAATTAGCTTCCACCTGCTCCCTGGCTATATTACCTCACTTCCCCTGCACTCCCTTGCCGGATCTGTTGCCTTGTGCCAGTGAAAGCGTTTAGTGTTGTCCAAAGCCTGTGTTTCCAGATCTTCTGCTATCCACATTGACTACGAACCTTGCCGCCTCCCCCGACCTTCTGCTACGTCTGACCTTGCCTCTGCCTAGTCCTTCTGTCCCACGCCTTCTCAGCAGTCAGCGAGGTTGAGCTGTTGCCGGTGGATACGACCTGGTTGCTACCGCCGCAGCAAGACCATCCCGCTTTGTGGCGGGCTCTGGTGAATACCAGTAGCATCTTAGAACCGGTCCACCGACACGGTCCACGCCAATCCCTCGCTGACACAGAGGATCCACATCCAGCTAGCCGAATTGTGACAGTAGATCCGGCCATGGATACCGCTGAGGTGCCGCTGCCAAGTCTCGCTGACCTACCCACGGTGGTCGCTCAGCAATCGCAGCAAATTGCCCAACAAGGACAGCAGCTGTCGCAGTTGACCGCCACGTTACAGCAACTTCTGCCACTGCTACAACAGCAACCATCTCCTCCGCCAGCTCCTGCACCTCCTCCGCAGCGACTGGCCGCTCCTAACCTCCGCTTGTCCATGCAGGACAAATTTGATGGGGACTCTAGACTCTGCCGTGGATTTTTGTCTCAATGTTCCCTGCATATGGAGATGTTGTCGGACCAATTTCCTACAAAACGGTCTAAGGTGGCGTTCGTAGTGAGTCTTCTATCTGGAAAGGCTTTGTCTTGGGCCACACCGCTCTGGGACCGCAATGATCCTGCCACAGCTACAGTCCAGTCCTTCTTCGCTGAAGTCCATAGTGTCTTCGAGGAACCAGCCCGAGCTTCTTCTGCCGAGACTGCCCTGCTGAACCTGGTCCAGGGTAATTCTTCAGTAGATGAGTACGCCATCCAATTTCGTACTCTCGCTTCCAAATTATCTTGGAATAATGAGGCTCTCTGCGCGACCTTTAAAAAAGGCCTATTCAGTAACATCAAGGATGTGCTGGCCGCACGAGAGATTCCTGCCAACCTGCAAGAACTTATCCATTTGGCCACCCGCATTGACATGCGTTTTTCTGAGAGACACCAGGAGCTCCGCCAGGAAAAAGACCTTGATCTCTGGGCACCTCTCCCACAGTATCCTTTGCAATCTACGCCTGTGCCTCCCGCCGAGGAGGCTATGCAAGTGGATCGGTCTCGCCTGACCCATGAAGAGAGGACTCGCCGTAGGGAAAAAAATCTATGTCTGTACTGCGCTAGTACTGAACATTTCTTGGTGGATTGCCCTATTCGTCCTCCACGTCTAGGAAACGCACGCACGCACCCAGCTCACGTGGGTGTGGCGTCCCTTGGTACGAAGTCTGCTTCTCCTCGTCTCACTGTGCCCGTGCGGATTTCTCTTTCTGCCAACTCCTCCCTCTCAGCCGTGGCCTGCTTGGACTCTGGTGCTTCTGGAAATTTTATTCTGGACTCTGGTGAATAAGTTCTGCATCCCGGTGACCCGTCTCGTCAAGCCGCTCTACATTTCTTTGGTCAATGGAGTGAAGTTGGACTGTACTGTGCGTTACCGCACAGAACCCCTCTTAATGTGCATTGGACCCCATCACGAAAAGATCGAATTGTTCGTCTATCCCAACTGTACCTCTGAAGTCCTCCTCGGTCTGCCATGGCTCCAGCATCATTCTCCCACCCTTGACTGGACCATCGGGGAGATCAAGAATTGGGGTTCTGCTTGCCGTAAGAAATGCCTCACCTCTGCTCCCAGTCCCGTCTGTCGGGCCTCAGTGTCTCCTCCTGTGCCTGGTCTCCCCAAGGCCTATCAGGACTGTGCCGTGCCTCCTCATAGCCCCCGTCCTGGTGACACCCTGCCCCGTGCCAAGCTTCACCCTCTGCCCTCCCTCCCCATTCCCACTCCTGCTGAACTGCCTGCCTTTGAGTAAACCCTACAATCGCTCCCAGTGTCCTCGTCCCATGTGAAGCAATTGCCGGACAAAAAAAGGGGGAGACCTAAGGGGGGGGGGGGTACTGTTACGCCGAGCGCTCCGGGTCCCTGCTCCTCCCCGGAGCACCAATGATTGGTGCCTGGCCCAATTAGCCTAATTAGCTTCCACCTGCTCCCTGGCTATATTACCTCACTTCCCCTGCACTCCCTTGCCGGATCTGTTGCCTTGTGCCAGTGAAAGCGTTTAGTGTTGTCCAAAGCCTGTGTTTCCAGATCATTGGCTATCCACATTGACTACGAACCTTGCCGCCTGCCCCGACCTTCTGCTACGTCTGACCTTGCCTCTGCCTAGTCCTTCTGTCCCACGCCTTCTCAGCAGTCAGCGAGGTTGAGCCGTTGCCGGTGGATACGACCTGGTTGCTACCGCCGCAGCAAGACCATCCCGCTTTGCGGCGGGCTCTGGTGAATACCAGTAGCATCTTAGAACCGGTCCACCGACACGGTCCACGCCAATCCCTCGCTAACACAGAGGATCCACATCCAGCCTGCCGAATCGTGACAACTGCCCATTTTGTAAAAGAATATAACTACTATAATACTGCTCCTATGTAAAAGATTATAGCTATAGCGGCCCCTCAAGTTACAATATTAATTGGTTCTGGGACGACTATTGTATGTTGAGACCATTGTATGTTGAGACCATTGTATGTTGAGACCATAACTCTATGGAAACCTGGTAATTGGTTCTGAGGCCCCAAAATGTCATCCAAAAATAGATAAAAGTGAGGATAAGAATAAGTAAATAACCAATATAGATAATGCAAGTCCTTACATATAACAGTAAGAAAGATCTGCTGGGAGCTGTAATCACTGTCTATGTAGAGGACATGAGCTTCTTCAGGGTCCTGTACAGAACACACAATGTCCTAAAAAAGTAACATGGAGCCGCCCTCACCTGGTGTCCTAAGGAGCAGCTAACCCTGGCACAGGTAAAGAGTACAGAACATGTAACACCTCCCTGTACTGTAGGGGGCGCTACCAGACAGTGAATGCCCTTCAGGAATACAGGTGTTTTACTAGTGAATTTTACCAGCCCATTCTGATTGGTCAGTTCTTCCAGCCATTGACATGTTTCACAGATCTGGACGGTCTGTAGCATTGTATGTTGAGTCTTGTCCAGAGTAAATCATTGTATGTTGAAAATATTGTAACCTGAGGCCATTGTAAGTTGTGGGATCACTGTATTATAATACTGACAATGCAGAATTACACAGGAAATGTTTATCTGCACAAAATGTATCAAATGCTCTGTGTCCTTATAATACATTTGGTTCTCCTACACATCACCAGCACACAAAAAAGGTGTAAAAAATGTCCCCCTATATCCTTATATCAGAAAGCGTTCTACCAGCAAGACCATTAGGGGGAATTTATCAAGGCTCGCACGCCAGTTTTCTGGTGTAAAACATAAGTCACACATTTTTTGAGCAATCATTTTACTTTTTCTTTGTTGTCAGCAAAATTGAAAGTTTTTCAGAAAAATGTTTTTCTAGTTAAAGCATTGGCAAATTCCACCCATGTTTACTGGACTAAAATAGTCTTCTGATAACTATGCCCAGTTCTTTTCCTAAATATATACTTCTCTGCAGAACTCAAAAGCATCATAAGGGCCTGTGGGTGACTGTAATAATATGAATGCATCTGAAGTTATCAATAATTCTGTGTAGTTATAATGTTTGGGTAGGAAAAGGTGCTTCATGATCTATATGGGATCTGGGACCATCTCTAAATCTATTTATGGTTAAGTCTGTACATGCCAGTGTCATAAAGAACATAGAGGTAGGTTGATGGTAGGGAGGGAGGAGTACAATCTAATTTTGGTTAAAGCTTTTTAATTGGGTTCTCTAGCTAATTCTTGGTTATCTTGGGCATTTACAAGAATAAAATGCGACCGCACAGCGCCATATGTCACCATACAACACACACACATCAGAATGCAGCACAATAAATGCCAGAAATGCCAGATACCACAGTGCAGCACAATATGCCTTCCTAGAAGGGCTGAATACCACTGTGCAGCACAAAATACTTCCACAGAAGCACCAAATGCTGCACAAAATTGTGGTATTTGTCTCTGCCCCCTTCTATCCTCTACTAGCAACAGTGCCATCCCCATTCCCATCCCTAACCACTGACAGCAGGACTGTCCTCATGCCCACCTCCTTCCCACTGGCAGCAGTACCCTCCCTATATCCACCCCTATCACACTGGCAGCAGTACTGTTCCCTTACCTTTCCCTCTGGCAGCAGTACTGTCCCCCTGCCCACATTTTCCCCACTGGCAGCAGTATTGTCCCCATACCCGCCCCTTCCCCACTGGCAGCAGTACTGTCCCCATACCCTTCAAGAGGTTGCTTCTTAGTCAGAGGCCAGGTTATGACTAAGCGGTAACCTGTGAAACGTGTCAAGCATTTTTCATATATATTTTTTCTTGTTCTGTGATGTCTGCTTAATTGGCAGCAGTACCACTGGCAGCAGTACCCTCCCTATATCCACCCCTATCACACTGGCAGCAGTACTGTTCCCTTACCTTTCCCTCTGGCAGCAGTACTGTCCCCCTGCCCACATTTTCCCCACTGGCAGCAGTATTGTCCCCATACCCGCCCCTTCCCCACTGGCAGCAGTACTGTCCCCATACCCTTCAAGAGGTTGCTTCTTAGTCAGAGGCCAGGTTATGACTAAGCGGTAACCTGTGAAACGCGTCAAGCATTTTTCATATATATTTTTTCTTGTTCTGTGATGTCTGCTTAATTGTTTTCATTTGGGATCACTGACTGATATATAAATGGAATGTATCGTACAGAATTACTACAATGAACTTGCATACATGAGCTCACTGGAGACTTGAAAGCCTTGACACAGCCAGATATTAAACTCCATCTCTACTAATCAACAGCCTACACATCATCCACAAATACAGCAGAGTGTTAAACTGGACATATTTCTTCTGAGAATGCTTGGATCTGTAGTGTATCAGAGCTACCCAGGGCCAGGAACACTCCAAATTGCTAACTTTTGCAGTTCGCATTTGCAGAATTTGGACTGTTAGCAAGTACTGTATGATGTAGTGCAATGCATTATGTCTGCCTATAAATATTTGTAGTGTTAACGGGGTGAATGATGTAAAACACGGTTTGTGAGTGACGCCAGGGTAATGTTAACCCCCATGTTCCTAGGAAAACTATAGTGAGGCAGGAATGTTGGTAAATCCTTTACAGTATCATTGGGAGCCCTTTTGCCTTGCTAAGATGTGTAGCTTCCCAAACTGAACAGTCTTATGCATGTTTGGTCCTATTCACTTTTCCATAGGCTACACCGTTCTGATACTAGAAAGGTATATCAACATAATTTTACGATATTATAGTCTATAGACAAATAAACTAAAAATAACAACAAAAAAACTAGAATACCCCATGAGAATTTAAGAAGAGAACAGACTGATGTGTTTTTGAAGTGCACAAGGAAACTGAAGCATGTGGAGGAAGCAATAAGAAGCTGTTGGTAATACACAGGGAAAGTCCGGGATCCTTGAAGTTTTATGATAACTTTGGGGATTTTTCACTCTTGCTTGTTCGTGTGCAGTGGAAAACTTGAAGCTGCCATTAATTCCAATAATAAACGTGCAAATAAATGGATTAATGTTTAAGCTTATTGGTTATGCCCATTGCACCTTAGTATTTTTTCTTGATTTTATGAGTTTGTAGCATCTTTTTTTTTTATACTAGCATTGTAATATCCGTTTTTGCGTTTTTCCGTTTTAGGCCCTGTTCAGACTTTGTTTTTATATATGATCAGTTTTCTGTGCTATTCCCCCTGGATAGGAAATAGATAATGATATTAGCCAAAGGAACTCGGGTGGGGCTATGTAAACCAGAGCTCTGCTGACCTCTGAGTTGGTGATTAGTTTTACCTTTGCTATGGCTGGTGGTTAGTTCTTACTCTGACTATGACTGTTTTAGTCTTTTTGGTTATATCTGTGTTTTAACCATGGTTTATAGTCCTGTTTGATGTAGATTTTAGTCTGCTTTGTTTTTAGTACATCTATTGGCTTTTAGTACCTTGTTATATCTTAGTCTGTGTTCACACAATGAGTTTTGCTTGTACCCATGCTCTGTATTTAGTTTTCCTATTACGTTTCTGACCTGTCCCCGACTATGTACAGTTTTTTTGTGTATTGCACTTTATGGCAGGGAGGGACCTGCTCCAAGTTGTCGATCCAGCGTTTAGGGCAGATGGGCAAGTAGGTAGGGAGAATGTTTCTAGGGGCAGCTTAGGGCTCACTCTCCCTGTCCACCCCCGGTCATGACAAGCACATTTCTATCTACAAGGCACTTAAAGACGGTGCATCTGGTTGTCTGCAATTGCATTTTGCTGCTTACAGCAGATGCTGTTACCCTGTAGTAAGTAGAATTTTATAAAACATTTTGCACCTAGTACTTTCTAGGAACCTCCAGAAGTCATCACTGAATGCATCCATTATTCTTTGCTTTCTTCCATTAATCCCTTTATCTCTTCCCACGGCTCCCCTGTCAATCATCTATCAGTTTGAAAATACCATTACGTTGTTATAGCCTATAATAATAATAATCCCAGCCCAATGCAGCATCTTGGGTGTGTGATCATAAAATATGGATGATATCATTACAGGTGTGACTGGGACTGCCGAGGACCCTCAATTTACAGAATATGGGGGGCAGGAAGGGCAGTGGAATTTTCCTTTCAATAAAGGTCCCCGCACCAAGTTTATTATACTCTGGTTAGACTAAAACATGTAGGGATGTCTCCGACTAATGTCTGTTTTCCTTGTGGAGCAGATACTGGCACCTCCCTACATGCAGTGTGGTCTTCTCCTAGGGTCTTTCCATTTTGATCGGTCATTCTGCGTTTTGCATTCCCTAGAGTCCTGGCCCCTTAAAGGGGTACTCCGGTGGAAAACTTTTTTTTTAAATCAACTGGTGCCAGAAAGTTAAACAGATTTGTACATTACTTCTATTAAAAAATCGTAATCCTTCCAGTACTTATTAGCCTGTGCCACTGTATACTACAGAGGAAATTCTTTTCTTTTTGGATTTCTTTTTTCTCTGTCCACAGTGCTCTCTACTGACACCTCTGCCCCTGTCAGGAACTGTCCAGAGCAGGAGAAAATCCCCAAATCAAACAAATGCAGCTCTGGACAGTTCTTAAATTGGAGAGAAGTGTCAGCAGAAAGCACTGTGGACAGACAGAAAAGATTTTTTAATAGAAGTCATTTACAAATCTGCTTAACTTGTTGGCACCAGTTGATTAAAAAAAAATGTTTTCCACTGGAGTACCCCTTTAAGTTTGTCTATTGGGTGTTCTGTCAAGGAGAGTGACCAATCTAATTGAGGACAAAATAGATGCTTCATAATATTGCACAGTCAAATAAAACAGAAAGGTTACCAACATCAAGTGAACAGTGCGTTTTGAAGGGACAGGACTCCTCTTTGTCAGGTCCTTAAAGAAGGGGGTGCTGTCCACTTACTGTTGGTAATAAACCTTTTTATTATTTTTCTTTCCAATATTACCCTCCTACCCTCGGGTTAGCACCAGTGGAGCATCTTTGTTGGATGCCGGCTACTTCCCAACATACTTTCCAACATCTAAAGGTGAGCATATTACAGCTTGTGAATTTTACCTATACAGCCAAAGATAATGGCATATGTTGCGCTCCTGTTGTTCCCTTTTTTGTTCCACTACACAGTATATATTGGGTGTTTTGGATACCTTAGTCTTCGGCTCTCATAAACACTTGTTCTAAGGCCCCTTTCACACTACATAATTACTCAGTTTTCGAAGTTCCGTCAGAAAATCGGCAGTAAAACAGCAGTTACAAAATCCTATATGGCCGTAAAAAAATCCCATTATAGTCTATGGGATTTTTCTAATAGCCGTTTCAACCCGTTATAGCCCATTATTAATAACGGCCGTCATTTTGTGATGGAAGATAGTAACAGGAGAAATAATAGTTTATGAACTATTTCTCCCGTTACTATATTTGGTCACAAAATAACGTCCGTTATTAATAATGGGCTATAACCGGTTGAAACGGCTATTAGAAAAATCCCATAGACTATAATGGGATTTTCTAACGGCAATATAGGATTTTGTAACTGCTGTTTTACTGCTGATTTTCTGACGGAACTTCGAAAACGGAGTAATTATATAGTGGGAAAGGGGCCTAACACGTCTTACTCTTTTATGCCAGAAAAGTGATTATTATGGTGTGAAAGTGCACAGACACACCTACGCTGGCACAATGGACTAAGCTGGACAACCATTATGTACAAAATTCTCTATATGAACAGTCGGTGCGGTGGATGTTTGATAAAGTGTAGTCATATTGGGTTGAGAACCTGGCTACAGCACATGACTGATGTCTAATCCCTCTATACTCTGGGGATGCAGGGACGGCTTTTTTATGGTTTGCATGGGTTATATGTGTGGACAACTGGGATTACCTTCTTTTTGTATCTGGGCCCTTGTCTCCCTTCTGTGATATTTCACCTGCTGGTATTATCGTTTAATACATAGGTTCTACAGAAAACAGACAGCAGCAATTCTTGTAGACCTGGGGACCATGAGGTTTGGGAAGACTAGACTTATATAGGAAACTTTTTATAATAACCCCACCTATTTACCAGACAATTCTAGTAAATTCTAGAGAACACCAGAGAATACTATAAGTTTAGAGTAATGCTGTTCACCATAGGTGGCAGCAGAGAGCAGAAAGTATATGTGAATGGAATTGTACGTGAGTGGATGCGTTTAAAGGGGTATTCTGGCTTTATACATCTTATCCCCTTTCCAAAGGACAGGGGATAAGATGTATGATCGCAGGGGTCCCACTCTGGGGATCCCCGCAATCTCGGTGCAGCCCCCGGCAGTCTGGTCGGGTGCTGCCTCCGAGATGGGGACGTGACATCATGGCTACGCCCCCTAGTGATGTCACACCACACCCCCTCCATTCATGTCTATGGGAGGGGTGTGACGACCGTCACGCCCCCTCCCATAGACATGAATGGAGGGGCGTGGCGTGACGTTGCATCTCTGTCTCCTTCTCCTTCATAGAATGCAAGGGCTACATCGAGATCGCGGGGGTCCCCTGCGATCATACATCTTATCCATTATCCTTTAGATAGGGGATAAGATGAATATGTATGATAGTGTTTCCATTTTAACCCACTTTAACTAAACCACAAAAAAAGGGGTATTCCAGGAAAAAACTTTTTTATATATATCAACTGGCTCCAGAAAGTTAAACAGATTTGTAAATTACTTCTATTAAAAAAAACTTAATCCTTTCAGTACTTATGAGCTTCTAAAGTTAAGGTTGTTCTTTTCTGTCTAAGTCCTCTCTGATGACACCTGTCTCCGGGAAACGCCCAGTTTAGAAGCAAATCCCCATAGCAAACCTCTTCTAAACTGGGCGTTTCCCGAGACAGGTGTCATCAGAGAGGACTTAGACAGAAAAGAACAACCTTAACTTCAGAAGCTCATAAGTACTGAAAGGATTAAGATTTTTTAATAGAAGTAATTTACAAATCTGTTTAACTTTCTGGACTCAGTTGATATATATGAAAAAGTTTTTTCCTGGAATACCCCTTTAACATTTTGACCTGGATTCTCCTTTGATTCTGGAGAAACTCTTGAGCGTTTTACATATCATGCTTCTAAGACAAATAAGCAGATTATTAGAATGGCACAAGTGAGAAAGTTATCAACAGTGATATAAGCTATGTGACTGGGATGCATTAGCGATGATGGGAGGTGTGTTAGGAAGCGTATGGAAAAATAGGGGTGTTACTTTTTCATCACAAATGACGAACAACAATATCGTCCAACAACAAAGTAACTTATGGCTATTTATTCACTGCTACAACTCACTGATAATGCTGCAGAGAAGTCATAAGACATCACCTCATAAGACGTCACCTGATGTCACAAGATGTCACCTTCGTCTGGGTGACTCCCAGACGAAGGTGACGTACCGAAAAGTGCGTTGGAGTGGCGCTATCCCGGCTCCTGCATCTTCTCCTGCCTTTATTACTATTTATTAGTATATTATTCACTCTCTATTTAGTGGCCATATTTGCTCATGGTTTGGCAATATTATTTAGTCATTAGATGACTGGTGGTAGTAGTGATGCTTGGTCATGGCAAGAGCGCACTATTTAGTCTATGTATTGCAGTAATATTTGAGCATGGTATGGCAGATTGATTCAGTGTTGAATGGAACTACCTGCTAAAACATGTTACATAGACAGCACATCACTCGCTCACTGTTATTAAGAGAATCGAAATAACAATCAGACATGGAATCCTGCAAAGCATATCCTCCATTTACCTTCCTGCCATTGTTATGAACACAAGGAAAACCCCTTTTATTCATCTTGTTGTGTCGGTCTCTGGATCTTGACGATATCCCTTATGAAGTGTTACTCATCTAATTCCCAAAAAGGGGAAAAAAAACTGAACAAATCACAATCAATAAAAACAGGGGGAAGCATAGTTCCAGGTTAAGATTCTTTAAAGATTAATTACATCCAGATTATTTTATTACATCCAGTGTACTTGGCAATACTGAAGTCTCATACTCCAGTGTTTTCCAAAAAGGATGCCTCCAGCTGTTGCAAAACTGAGACTCTAATAGTTTGGACATTTTTTGCATGCAGTGTTTGGATTGTTATTACTGTTCAATGCTATGCATAGGCATAACACTGATCAGTAATATTGGCAATCTACTTGTATTGTCTGCCTCTGTGGGCAGACTATACAAGAGGATGCCCGGAGCAACAGGAGGAAGGTGAAGAGACTTCTGGCTGCATTTTTCACTCATAGGACCCCTGCAATCATGCTGTGGGTGGTCTGATGAGTGAATACAAGGACCGAAACTGCTTCAGATGTCGTAATAAGTATAATTCTCAGCATTTTGATCGCAGCTATCAGCTATGAAGTGATGACAGCTCCCCGCTTCATAGTCATGTGATGTCCCAGTACGGGATATGCTCCTACAGTCCTGTCAGGGCTCTCCTGCAGTGTTCCCCCATATTGTTTATAGGTTTTATATAGTCACATGATTGTTAGTCACCTGATAATGGTAGTCACATGATTAAGTCATATGTTTTGCAACCCAGAGAGCACCAGGTGACCAGATGACCCGCAGCTAGCCTATGGGCTCCTTGCTCAGCCCCCCTTCATAAGAGGGGGAGGTACTACAATCACTCTCTTAGATCCTGAGGTCCAGTCCGGACATCTCAGAGCCGGTGTCCAGCACATCTGGAGGCCTCAAGCCTTAATTGCAGCCACAAGTCAGTAGATCAAGTCATCTTTGTCTGCTGTCCCTATCTTCAGTCAAGTCAAGTCTGTTATAGTCAGCGTGGCTGCGCTAAAGACTGTCAAGTCACTGCAAGTCCCAGCAAGCTGCGAGGTCCCCTGTGTTACTGGTCACCTCTCTGGGATCCTGTCCTAGCTGTAAAGACTGTACCATCTGTCTACCTCAGTAAAAGCTACCGTTAACCTTAACCTGGCCTTGAACTATTATTTGTCCTGCCTAACCTAGGACTAGCGGTGCTACCTTCAGGTGGTTACTTGGGCAAACTACGCCCTGGCGTCACGAACACTAAGGGGTTAATATCATCTACCCCTGGGCAACACCATCTGCCCTACACCTCACCCCCCCCCCCCCCCCCCCCCGACACCACAACTCTTCTGGTATCACGAACAGGATTTGGGTGTGTGCCGTATGCCACAAGGCCACAAGTTCTCCCCCCCCCCAGTCTGAACTGTGTCCGAGAAAAATCGCATGCTGATGCATAAAAGTTTGCACCAGAAAAGTGTACGAGACTGTTCTAATTGCAATATGCTTTACTAAAGGCACTGGTGTCCCGCTCCTGGGCGTGGAAGTCAAGTTGCTGATCTTAGTCCTAAGTGGAACTTGAAAGGTCCGCCCCTTGTTGCTGGGGGGGGTTAGAAGAAGAGGATGAACCGCTTAGTCACTCCGGTCCCAGGCCCCAATGATGACGAAGTTCCGGCCGGCGGCCATTTTGTTGGAGCCGGTTATAAGAAGCGATGCAGAGCCTGACCTCTTCAGTTCTGCGGAAGTGCTGGCTGAGAGTAAGAAAATGGCGGAGGCGCAGCTGTCCACATATGCGGAGAGTCCCAAGATGGCCCTGGAGGCCCGGCAGATTGGCGCGGCCGCGGCACAAGTGTTCCAGGAGTTAGCAGATCGTCTGCATAAGCTCTCCATCAGGGCCGAAGACGTCCACCTGAAAGTTCTGTTGCCAGCAACTCCGGCGGAAGGTACGTCACGAGAACTGTCGCCGGTGAGGCTGTCACCAAATCACCGAACCTGGGGATCCTGGGCGGAGATCAACATGGAGGAGTCAGAAGTGAGTACCCCAGCCGAGGCCGCGTTCTCTACCCCTTCATTTACCCCAGTCCAGAGCCAGCTCCCCAGGTCCAGCAGTCCCCAACACATCCCCAGTTACCACAGCTACCCAAGTGGCTATTTGGCGACGAGCCTAACGTGATCCAGTACATGAGGGAGCATATTCTTCCCCTGCCAGGGAAGTCCCTTCCCCCAGTTCCTCCAGCCCAGTCCGAAAGGGCTAAAAGAGATTCTGAGGGTTCAGCGGATGGTGCAACAGGAGCAGCAGCTAGAAACCAAAAAGTTGGAGGCCCTGTATATTAGAAAGCTAGAGCACCCCCAGGAGGGTGAGCCACCCCTGGAGCACCTTCGTGCAACAGTAATCAAGTTCAACAAAGTGAGGAGGAGGTTTGGCACCCTTATGGACTGCCACCATGGGGGCATTCTTCTAGTAAACAGGAGGGCAGTACAAAGGGACTATCTCCCCCCAGCTATGCATTCTCTGAAGAGCGGGGAGATTGGGAGTACACGCCTGTACAGAGTCTGCGAGGGAAATGGGCTGCAGCTGTCACTAGACCTAAGAATCCCACACAAATCCCCTTCCACACAAATCCTGCAGAGTGCGTGGGGGTTGATACACTCAGAAATTAGAAGTTATCGGCCGTCGACGCAAGGTTCAGGCCTAGACTCACTGATCTCAGCAGCTCAGATACTTCTTGCTTGCTTGCACAGGAACAAGAGATCGAGAACATGGACGGTGCTCCCTTATATGGGCAGGGGCGGGGCTAATCTGATTGGTCCGAACCTCTGTCACTCACTGTTACACAGTGTGATGGGATTGACTATGTCACAGGGACCTCCAAAGGTCCTCAAGCAGAAATACCATAGAGTTCCCCTGACCACGTGACCCGCAGGTCCTGCTACACTATGGGCAGGTAATTAACTATTTGTTTACATTTATACAATCTTATCCATCCAAATCCTAAGTGGTTATTGGACAATTACCAACTGGATGAGAGGTGACTAGGGGTGAACTAGACAATTGGGACCCCGACATCCTAGGGACTCTTGCTATGGGGACCCACAATAAAAGGTAACGTGCTCTATTGGCTACTAACTATTCTGACGTCATGTGCGGCTCTATGATGATTGGTCGCTGTGGTTTGTGAATGAACCAGCGTACCAGCGCTAGATATGACGTATACATCCGGCTCCAAGCCTCGTCTTGGTTATCCCAAAGTCCAACCCTGTTTTCTGGACTTATACACTGTAATACAACGCTCGCTCATAAAAGACTACAGATATATAGAATATTAACATAATTCTGCGCAATCACATGTTTTTTTATACTTGCATTGTTTTTTTATATGTCTTTGTATAATATGTGTAGAAAACTGATCATATGCATTTTTAACAGTGAATGTGAATTTTATTGAAAACGCCCCTTTGTGGGCAGTACAGAGTTTTTGTTTTTTGCGCCTTTTCTCCTTATATAAATGGCGCCCGACTGTATGTACCTTATAATATTATTCCTTGCAATTGAGAAAGAGGGAACTTACCCTCGAAACGCGTTTTGCATTTCCACATCTCAGTTTATGTTTCAATAAATGAGATTTTAAATTATAAGACTGAAACTTCATTCCGTTCTCTACAAGGCAGCGCCACTGCAGACCAATTTTTTTGCAATTTTTGCATCACTCCACAAGTTTATTGCCGATCTCTCATCGAGGACCCGGCTGGACCCTGCAGGCTGCAGCCAGAGACCATCTGACCCCATACGGAGGGGAGATATGCACATATCAAGCTATACCCAGGTGAGTACCACTAATATTGGGGTTGCGGACCGGGATTATCCCACTGAATTACGCGAGGCGCTATCCTCTCCCTGTCTCTTTTATCTCTTTTCCACATGTAATAAAATGACTGAAGATCCACAAGGTACTTGAACTTGAACAAACTTTACTTTACTTAAGTGCTTGCAGTACATCCAATGAACAATGACAGTCTCAGGCAAACAGTCTCTATATATCTCAATGACTGACAATTGTTGCGGACCTTGAATGATATTAAAAGTCTCTGAATTTAGGGTAGTTATTGCAGATCCGTCCGGATTTAGGGGATAGATAAGGTCCGGTGATCCTGCAGAGTGCGTGGGGATTTATACACTCAGAGATTAGAAGTTATCGGCCGTTGCCGCAAGGTTCAGGCCTAGACTCACTGATCTCAGCAGCGCAGATGCTTCTTGCTTGCTTGCACAGGAACAAGAGAGCAAGAACATGGCCGCCGCTCCCTTATATGGGCAGGGCTAATCTGATTGGTCCGAACCTCTGTCACTCACTGTTACACAGTGTGATGGGATTGACTACGTCACAGGGACCTCCAAAGGAGAACCTCAAGCAGAAATACCATAGAGTTCACGTGACCCGCAGGTCCTGCTACGCTATGGGCAGGTAATTAACTATTTATTTACATTTATACAATCTTATCCTTCCAAATCCTAAGTGGTTACTGGACAATTACCAACTGGATGAGAGGTGACTAGGGGTGAACTAGACAATTGGGACCCGACGTCCTAGGGACTCTGGCTATGGGGACCCACAATAAAAGGTACCGGATAGGATACGGTACCAGGACACCACACTGGCCTTGGACTATTATTTGCTCTGCCTAACCTAGGACTAGTGGTGCTACCTTCGGGTGGTAACCAAGGCAAACCACACCCTGACGTCACAAACACTAAGGGGTTAACAATATCTACCCCTGGGCAACACCATCTGCCCCTACACCTCACATCGCACCCGTCACCACAATCAGAATGCTCCTTAGGACGTAAATGTACGTCGTGGTGCGTTAAGTACCAGGGCACCATATTTATGCTTTCTGTCGTTAAGGGGTTAACTACCTTAAGCAGGCAGGACAGGGCCAGGTGCCCCTGTTTTGAAAATAGGTGTAGGTCCAAGTGGTGGGGCCTACATCTAGCAGACATTTATGGCATAACTTCCAGAAATGCCCCTTATGACTTTAGAATGTGAGGAGGCAGACTTGACCAATCAGGAGTCCGGGTGGTGTATTTGGCGTATTTGTTCTCACGAAGCTTTAAGGAGAATGCAAGACGATTGTCACATACAGACCTATCGGCAACTGTCAGAACAATGTGAATATTGAAAGTTTTTATGGAACAGTTCAATATTTCTCATGTCTGGAAAACAGAGGTGAACTAGTTCAATGTTGAAAATGGGAACTTTGTCTTTGTTCCAAAACTATCCATCAAATGATGTTTTGGGCATTTTATTCGATTTTTACAGAAACTGCAGGGTCGTGAGAACAAGTCCGTGGGACCAAAGACAAATGAATGACTGGCTTCCCCCAAACAATAGCGGAGACACAAGGGTGTGTGTACAAGTATTCAGAGGGGCTCTGACCCTTCATTCCTAAGACCGGCAGATACAGTGCCCAATGGCGGGTGAGGACTGCTCACTAACAAACATTAAATAGATTGCTCTGTATCTGACACCATTACCTGAATATAAGAATAGGATAGCAGATGCTGTAAACCCTTATTAGGGTGCATTTATACCACATTTGTCACCTCTGCGGCGCCAAAATATGTTGCCTACAAATCCATGATTTTAAAAATAATAATCTTAATAAATATTTATATAGCACCAACAAATTACACAACACTTTCTCAATTTTGATGGTATAAATAAAAATATGTTTTAGACATTACAATATTATACACTAAATATTTAAACAAGAGGATTGAGGGCCCTGCTCACGAGAACTTACTGTCTATGAGGTGATGGGGTTGAGACAAAAGGTAATAAGTAATTGGTATATTTAATTGTCCAGCCATGTTTTATAAATAAGATAGATCACATAAAAGTGGGTGAACCAGTCACCAGCTAATCTCAGAGTGTTTACATAGTACATTGAACTGTGCCGCACCAGTAAAGTCTTGAAGTCGGCATGATTGTCAGCCCTCATAACTGCTCTGCCTTCTAAGAAGACGGAGCAGAGCGATGACATGGGCCGCCCCCGAACTGTCAATCATGCTGAGGCTAAGTTTCCACTTGGTTTTTTTCTGGCAGTTTTTGGAAAACTCCCACTGCAGTTTTTGAGCCAAAGCCAGAAGTGTATTCAAAAGGAATAGGACATATAAAGGAAGAACTTACACTTCTCCTCCCTTATGGATCCACTTCTGACTTTGGCTCAAAAACTGCAGTGGCGGTATTCTAAAAACTGCCAGAAAAAAAAACAAATGGAAACTTAGCCTTAGATCTATCTATCTATCTATCTATCTATCTATCGATGCTTGAGAAAGGAGGCAAGAGGCCTCAGAAACCTCGCACTTTATGTTGTGAAGACACAATAAATACTGCACTTTATGGAATTTTTTACGTATGCTGCGATCTTTTCCACTGGATTTATGTTGGATTCCCTGACCAGGAACCCGATCATGGCGTGCACCTTATACGTTGGTCAGGGACAGATTAAGGCTGCCTGAAAGATGGAGCACTTCATTATGATGCCCCCCCCCCCCCGACAGTTCCCCCACATTAGGTACAGTATAGTTCCCCCTCATTAGGTGCAGTATAGTTCCCCCACATTAGGTGCAGTATAGTTCCCTCACATTAGGTGCAGTATAGTTCCCCCACATTAGGTGCAGTATAGTTCCCCCGCATTGGGTGCAGCATAGTTCCCCCACATTAGGTGCAGTATAGCTCTCCACATTAGGTGCAGTAGTTCCCCCACATTGCGTGCAGTATAGTTCCCCCGCATTAGGTGCAGTATAGTTCCCCCGCATTAGGTGCAGTATAGCTCTCCACATTAGGTGCAGTAGTTCCCCCACATTAGGTGCAGTATAGTTCCCCACATTAGGTGCAGTATAGTTCCCCCACATTAGGTGCAGTATAGTTCCCCCACATTAGGTGCAGTATAGTTCCCCACATTAGGTGCAGAATAGTTCCCCCACATTAGGTGCAGTGGTGCAGTATAGCTCCCCACATTAGGTGCAGTATAGCTCCCCACATTAGGTGCAGTATAGTCTCCCACGTTAGGTGCAGTATAGTCCCCCACATTCGGTGCAGTTTAGCTCCCCACATTAGGTGCAGTACAGTTCCCCCACATTAGGTGCAGTATAGTTCCCCCGCATTGGGTGCAGTATAGTTCCCCCACATTAGGTGCAGTATAGCTCTCCACATTAGGTGCAGTAGTTCCCCCACATTGCGTGCAGTATAGTTCCCCCGCATTAGGTGCAGTATAGTTCCCCCGCATTAGGTGCAGTATAGCTCTCCACATTAGGTGCAGTAGTTCCCCCACATTAGGTGCAGTATAGTTCCCCCGCATTAGGTACAGTATAGCTCTCCACATTAGGTGCAGTAGTTCCCCCACATTAGGTGCAGTATAGTTCCCCCACATTAGGTGCAGTATAGTTCCCCCACATTAGGTGCAGTATAGTTCCCCACATTAGGTGCAGAATAGTTCCCCCACATTAGGTGCAGTGGTGCAGTATAGCTCCCCACATTAGGTGCAGTATAGCTCCCCACATTAGGTGCAGTATAGTCCCCCACATTAGGTGCAGTATAGTCCCCCACATTCGGTGCAGTTTAGCTCCCCACATTAGGTGCAGTACAGTTCCCCCACATTAGGTGCAGTATAGTCCCCACATTAGGTGCAGTATAGTTCCCCCACATTAGGTGCAGTATAGCTCCCCACATTAGGTGCAGTATAGCTCCCCACATTAGGTGCAGTATAGTCCCCCACATTAGGTGCAGTATAGTTCCCCACATTAGGTGCAGTATAGTTCCCCCACATTAGGTGCAGTATAGTTCCCCACATTAGGTGCAGTATAGTTCCCCCACAGACATACAGCCTTCAGCCATATACAGTATATGGCTGGAGGCTGTATGCCTATTTACTGCCCAACTTCAGTGTTCCGACCACCGCTCCACCGGGGTCACGATCTACTGCTATAGCCTATTGGCCATAGCAGTAGGTCCCGGGAGCGGAGGTCGGACCACTGAAGATGACATGCCGCTGGTAACTTACCATGCTCGTGAGTCCTCCTCACTGCTCTGCTCTGCTTTTCTTCTATGGGCGCAAGCACGACCCCTGCGTTTTTAAAGTTAACTCGGTGGCCGCCGCAGAGAGGTAACCGCCCGGGCATCCTTGTGTCCTTAAAAGATTTTTCGGGACACAGGGATGTCCCGAATGTGACGGGGGGCCCCCTGCGGGCCCGGAGCAGGCCTGGAGCGCCAATGATGATCTGGCCCTGACGTTGGTCTTTTGGATTTCTGTATCTATCTATTTATCTATCTAACTATATATCATGAATAGCATATTTAACAATTTGAAAAATCTCAAAATTTGCCTTTGGTGGTGGTGGAGAGGTGGGGGCTTTGCAGGTGCAGGCAATTCTAAGGGGTGTATCTATCTCTAAAGTAGTTTACTGGGTGGGGCTCTGACTAATCTGTTCCTCACTAGTGAGGTCCAATCAGGGCCGGCATTAGGGCAGGGCAAACCAGGCAATTGCCTAGGGCCCCCATCCCCTAGGGGGCCCCCTGCCCTCTGCTCAGTAAAGGGAGGGGGCAACTGTTTTAAAGTGCCACTTTACTGCCAACCTAATGTGGGGGAACATACTGCGAACCTAATGTGGGGGAACTACAACCTAATGTGGGGGAACAATACTGCCAACCTAATGTGGGGGAACTATACTGCCAACCTAATGTGGGGGAACTATACTGCCAATCTAATGTGGGGAAATAATACTGCCAACCTAATGTGGGGGAACTACAACCTAATGTAGGGGAACTATACTGCCAACCTAATGTGGGGGAACATACTGCCAATCTAATGTGGGGGCACCTATACTGCCAACTTATGTGGGGGGAGCATACTGCCAACCTAATGTGGGGGAACTATACTTCCAACCTAATGTGGGGGAACTATACTGCCAACCTAATGTGGGGGGAACATACTGCGAACCTAATGTGGGGGAACTCCAACCTAATGTGGGGGAACTATACTGCCAACCTAATGTGTGGGAACTCCAACCTAATGTGGGGGAACTACAACCTAATGTGGCGGAACTATACTGCCAACCTAACGTGGGGGAACATACTGCCAACCTAATGTGGGAACACCTATACTGCCAACCTAAAGTGGGGGAACATACTGCCAACCTAATGTGGGGACACCTATACTGCCAACCTAATGTGGGGGAACTACACTGTCAGCCTAATGTGGGGGAACTATACTGCCAACCTAATATGGGGGAACTATAGTGCCAACCTAATGTGGGGGGAACTATACTGCAAACCTAATGTGGGGGAACTATACTGCCAACCTAATGTGGGGGAACTATAATGCCAACCTAATGTGGGGGGAACTATACTGCCAACCTAATGTGGGGGAACATACTGCCAACCTAATGTGGGGGAACTACAACCTAATGTGGGGGAACTATACTGCCAACCTAATGTGCGGGGAACTATACTGCCAACCTAATGTGGGGGAACTATACTGCCAACCTAATGTGCGGGGAACTATACTGTCTACCTAATGTGGGGGAACATACTGCCAACTTAATGTGGGGGAACTATACTGTCAACCTTAGTGGTAGAACTATGCTGCCAACCTAATGTGGGGGAACTATACTGTCTACCTAATGTGGGGGAACTACAACCTAATGTTGGGGAACATACTGCCAACCTAATGTGGGGGAACATACTGCCAACCTAATGTGGGGGAACTATACTGTCTACCTAATGTGGGGGAACTATACTGCCAACCTAATGTGGGGGACCATACTGCCAACCTAATGTCGGGGGAACTATACAGTCTACCTAATGTGGGGGGAACTATACTGCCAACCTAATGTGGGGGAACTATACAAAAATATAAAATTGTACTATTCTGATCCCTATAATTCTTTTATTTTTCTGTATATGGGGATGTATGAGGGTCATTTTTTGCGCTGTGATTTGTGGCTTTAATCGGTACCATTTTTGTTTTGATGGGACTTTTCAATTGCTTTTTAGATATTTTATGGTATTTGAAGTGACCAAAAATGTGCAAATCTGGTTAGTGCACTATTACGATTTTTGGGGCCCCTCTTTTGATTTTGCCTAGGGCCACGCTAAGCCTAAAACCGGCCCTGGGTCCAATGCACAGAAATCCTGTACATTATATGTTCTAATGCAAATGTAGCAACAGGTAAAAATCTAAAGTAACATAGAAAAGCAAAATCACATATTTAGGCGCACACTAATTCCATCTCACTGATTCTTTATTGTAATACACAACATGTAACATATAGACAGCACAATTAAAAACACGAAAAACAAGGGGGCCATGTAACCCACAGCCTCCCTAAGCCACAGAGGGGAACCCCAGAATCCTGGAAGATCCCCCTCAGGGACACCCACCTACTCCCAATTACACAATACACACAGCCCCTCTAGACCGATGAACCACTATACTAGATAGTACATAAGGAAACACAATATTGCACAGTATATAGCAGCTGCATGAATATTCAATCATTCAAATAAGGTGCATGGTCAGGAGAGATGATAAGAGTTACATCATGTTATAGATGGAGCCAGTGTCCCCCCAGAGCAGGTCCCAAGGTGTGCGCCTAAATATGTGCTTTTGCTTTTCGATGTTACTTTTGTGTCCAGGATATTAGCACTGGTAGCACCCTTATGGGTATTATATATAGGTTGAGACTATCTTTGGCTTCTGGTACAGGTAAAAACCAGGCAAAGCGTTATTTGCCTTCTCCCTCTCCTTGTTAAAGGGTACTCCGGTGGAATTTTTTTTTATAATCAACTGGTGCCAGAAAGTTGTACACATTTGTAAAATACTTCTATTTTCAGTACTTATCAGCTGCTGTATGCTATAGAAAAAGTCGATTATTTTCTGTCTGACCACAGTGCTCTCTGCTGACACCTCTGTCCATCCCAGGAACTGTCCAGGGCAGGATAGGTTTGCTACGGGGATTTGCTCCTACTCTGGAAAGAGGTGTCAGCAGAGAGCACTGTGGTCAGCCAGAAAAGAACTACAAAACTTCCTCTGGAGCATACAGCAGCTGATAAGTACTGGAAGGATTAAGATTTTTATATAGAAGTAATTTACAAATCTGTAAAAATTTCTGACACCAGTTGATTTTTTTTCCACTGGAGCACCTCTTTAAAGCCAGCTGATTCTTATTGCTAAGCTTATAGTCTAAGACCCCCACTCTCGGATGGATATGCTAAAAATGTCTCTTCATGGAATAACCCTTTAATGGGCACGGTCAGAACCAAAATCTAGCGGTGCATCTTGGCAAAAGATTAATTTTATATAGATATAGATTAATATACTTCATAAACATTTTTTTTGAATAATCTTTTTATAGAAATCATGGCTTATAAAAAAAACCACTTAGGGTCCCCATACCATCCAGAACATAATCCTGTCCGACTGCAGCATCATCTTTGTCCAATCTTTGTTGAAGCACAGGATGTTGAAGCAAAGTCCAGTGAGGGTGGAACTAGCACTCCTCTGTGCTCACTCCTGTCCTATCAGACTACAGCATGAAAACAGAGAGGAGGAGGTTACAGAACAGCCTGCAGTGATTGAATGAAGAGACCCAGGACAGCACAGCAGACTCAGGGAGGAAGCAATATTTTTCTGTGATATGACAGGTATACTTCAAATGATCATATCAAAGAAGTACAGTATTCTCTAGGATGGGCTATCACTTTATGCTTTGCTAGCATCTGACCCCAAGGACCTCCACCGATCCTGGGAATTAATTAAAATGCTCCTAAATGAATGTCACCTAGGGTTTCATGTGAGAGCTGCAGCCAAAATAAAGACAATGGTCGGAGACTGTAGTCAATAGAATTAGGGCTTTTTGGTCTGGGAGTTGTCAGACACCACAAGTAGAAGTGACAACATTCCAGGCTGGGTTGCAGGGCATCTAATGGGGGCTGTTTGCTCTTGTTCTAGGGCTGCTTGCTTACCATGCCCTAGTACTGCCAAATATACATAGAGACAGCATTTCTTAGTGTACAATACTATTGTTCGGTAACCGGGATCAGATCAGTCAGGCGCAACATTACATGACATCTGCAAACACTTACTGTTCTTCTGGTTAAGCAGATGTGGTTGGCAGATACACCCTAACACTTGTCCTGGAGGTAGCTGCTGGACATTGTATAGTATAAGAGAGGATCTGGGTTTAATAAACATCAGTTTTGTAGTCAGCAAATGCTCCAACCAAACCATCCACAAATCCTTATGCTGTTTATGGATCTGTTGTGTCCCTTGTATAGTTGGCTCAACAACATGACTGATTACATGACCCATTAATGCATATGTAGTAGGGTGAGAGGTGGCGTATGGTGCAGACTACTTGGATATTTGGCTGCTAGGGAAATGTTTGTGACACCAGGCGCGTGAAGTGGATTATTGTGGGTGTAGTAATCCTGCAAGATGGCGTCTATTACCACAACTCCAAAGTATTAGTAGTCCATAGTGCCAGGAAAATAAGTCCACAAATGCAGGGATGTAAGATAACCACTGATTAACAGGATATTCTAAAGACTGAAGACAGGTGAACACTTGCAGCAATGGAGGAGGTAGAAACCCCCAGTTGCTGTGATGGGCTTGCTGAGACTTGTAGTAGTAGTAGGCACTGACTAGACTATGACTTGACTAGGACTTGGACTTCACTTTACTTTAGAGGAGCTGACTGACACTGACTTGAGCTTCTTCGCACCCACCAGGGATACCAATTTAGTGCATACCGTCAAGGAGGAATACAACAAAGACATCTGGCTTTTCTTTGATGCTATGAGGCCCTACAGACAAACAGTTATTGTCCCTAAAGCCTGAACTGAGACTGCTTAGACGACTTGACTGGAGACCTGGACAGCAGGATCCATGTACAATCACTCTAGGACCGATTATTATGGACTGGCTTGAGGCCTGCCATGAGGTATGGGACAAGGGCACACAGGAGAGGTCTTCTCACAACTCTGACTAGCTGGGTTAACACCACGTTTTTGCAATACAGTTCCCGTATGTTTTCAATTTGAACCGTATTGAAAACCATATGCATTGACTCTCCATTGAAAACCGTATGCCAAACGATGCATCCGGTTGTGTCCATTTTGCATCTTGTACAGTTTTGTCCATTTTTTTTCCCGTACCCAAAACCGTAGCCTATGGTGAAAAACCGTATTGAAACCGTTTTTTTTTCTACATGGGAGTCAATGGGAACCGTACAGAACCGTATGTGCATACGGTTCCATCTGGTTTACACCATACGTTTTTTTAACTTTGCACATGCGCAGTGCACACCGAAAGTTTTTTTTCTTGGAATTTCAATCAAACAAGTGAAACTTTATTCATAATGGAGGGAAAAGTTTCTTTAACCCCTTAAGGACGCAGGACGTAAATGTATGTCCTGGTGAGGTGGTACTTAACGCACCAGGACGTACATTTACGTCCTGTGCATAACCGCGGGCATCGGAGCGATGCCCGTGTCATGCGCGGCTGATCCCGGCTGCTGATCGCAGCCAGGGACCCGCCGGCAATGGCCGACGCCCGCAATCTCGCGGGCGTCCGCCATTAACCCCTCAGGTGCCGGGATCAATACAGATCCCAGCATCTGCAGCAGTGCGCAATTTGAATGAATGATCGGATCGCCCGCAGCGCTGCTGCGGGGATCCGATCATTCATAACGCCGCACGGAGGTCCCCTCTCCTTCCTCCGTCCGGCTCCCGGCGTCTCCTGCTCTGGTCTGTGATCGAGCAGACCAGAGCAGAAGATGACCGATAATACTGATCTGTTCTATGTCCTATACATAGAACAGATCAGTATTAGCAATCATGGTATTGCTATGAATAGTCCCCTATGGGGACTATTCAAGTGTAAATAAAAATGTAAAAGTAAAAGTAAAAGTAAAAAAAAAGTGAAAAATCCCCTCCCCCAATAAAAAAGTAAAACGTCAGTTTTTTCCTATTTTACCCCCAAAAAGCGAAAAAAAATTTTTTATAGACATATTTGGTATCGCCGCGTGCGTAAATGTCCGAACTATTAAAATAAAATGTTAATGATCCCGTACGGTGAACGGCGTGAACGAAAAAAAAAAAGTCAAAAATTCCTACTTTTTTAATACATTTTATTAAAAAAAAATTATAAAAATGTATTAAAAGTTTTTTATATGCAAATGTGGTATCAAAAAAAAGTACAGATCATGGCGCAAAAAATGATCCCCCCATATCGCCGCTTATACGGAAAAATAAAAAAGTTAGAGGTCATCAAAATAAAGTGATTATAAACGTACTAATTTGGTTAAAAAGTTTGTGATTTTTTTTTAAGCGCAACAATAATATAAAAGTATGTAATAATGGGTATCATTTTAATCGTATTGACCATCAGAATAAAGAACACACGTCATTTTTACCATAAATTGTACGGCGTGAAAACGAAACCTTCCAAAATTAGCAAAATTGCGTTTTTCGTTTTAATTTCCCCACAAAAATAGTGTTTTTTGGTTGCGCCATACATTTTATGATATAATGAGTGATGTCATTACAAAGGAAAACTGGTCGCGCAAAAAACAAGCCCTCATACTAGTCTGTGGATGAAAATATAAAAGAGTTATGATTTTTAGAAGGCGAGGAGGAAAAAATGAAAACGTAAAAATTCAATTGTCTGAGTCCTTAAGGCCAAAATGGGCTGAGTCCTTAAGGGGTTAAAATGGATTCAACCAGATATCATTTTTCAAACCATATATGGGTTAAAATTTCTACACACATTTTATACAGTTTAGTTCTGTTTTTCATAAAAAACCTGATATGGGAACTGTATTGCAAAAACGTGGTGTGAACCCAGCCTAACACTCCACTAACTAACTTAAACTCCTCCCAGGGTGGAGGAAGGGCTGGATCGCCCTGATTTGCTGCTACTGCCACTGTGATTTCCTCACTCATCCTTGAAAAGAAATACAGTTAACCCTTATCATATACTGTATGTAAAGGTATGGTAGCACCAAAAAGTTAGAAAACACAATTGAAGCATTTTTTTCACAAAACACATTAAGGCTCAGATTTTAGTGGCGGAAGCGGGCACCTTAGCATAACACCCACCCTACAGAGCAGGTAGACATGGATGTTCCACTATAGGACACCACACATAAACATCTATATAATCTACTGCTGTATAATTATATCCTAGAATTTGGTGGTCATGATGATGAGTAAAGTGGGCATTGGGCTTTGTTCACATGTTCAGATTTTTTATTGCAAGTATGGAATACATAGCCGGGTGCAGATTATAAGTGGAGGGCAATTATAAAGGAAAGACCAAGACTTTTCCTCTTTTTAAATCCATTCCCGACTTTGTATTCCATAGCTGAATGGACCATTCACAGCCAGATACCATTATTCACTCAAAATAATAAATGTGGACACATAAGCATAACAGATCTGTCATCGGCAGCATCTCTCCAATATGCCTGGTTTTACTAATATGCCTTGTACAATAAATGAAACACCCTGGGATTATTGTTGGGATTATTCTGCCATTACATTAAGTGTCCAGTAGATAGCAGGCTACACAAGCAAATCAACTGATCAGTGACTAAAGCTGGGGAAGGAGGAGTTTTTTGAACATGTACTCATAGCCATCTTGGGTTTCTCTGTTCCAAGAGAGCCAGAAAGGATAAAGGACACAAAGGAAGTAGCTTAACACTGTAACACTGTGGTGCAGTACTTTTTATTGGGCCCCATCTATTCAATGTGCACCAACTGAAGGTACCCAACAACTGCTAGGGTGAAGATTAGGGTGATTCAAAGTTGTGTTTAGGGTGGGCCCCAGTTGAGACCTATATACACATTGCATTTGTTTGATTTTGTGCTTTACTATATCTTACTGTTGTTATGCAATACAAAGTTAGTTTCAACTTAGCTTTTTTCAGTCTAATTAATCATTCAATGGGATCCTACATCCATGCGCTAGATGCTCCGTTGGGTGAAGACTTTGGCACAGATATGTACCTCAGCTCCCACATAGGGGTGGCTAAGGGACGGCTGCCAAATGCAAAGAGTTAATGAGGGTAAGGGACCATAGAGCTATAGATATACACCCCTAAAACCCCAAACCCCATATTTCCAACCCCATAATAATTGTTAGGGAACTATTTTGTTATAAATACTCCTGTTTCAAGAATTACCTACAGTAAACCTGTTAACCCCTTAACGACCATGGTCGTAAATGTACGCCCTGATGTGGAGGAACTTCCTGGCCAGGATGTACATTTACATCCAATCTGTTTTGGATCACCGCTTCTCCCGACGCAGTGATCGGGTGAAGATGACTGCTGGGGATTTAACCCCCTCCTTAAAGGCGATCACTGTGATTGGACAGAACTTCTTACCAACCACAGCGATCCAACTCGTTTTCGGCCCCCCCGAAAGACAGCACCAATCAGCATTCAGTAAAGGAGGCAGGGGGCAAGGCTGCCACTCCTCTAATTGCTGCCATTGGTCGGTCGGGACCAACCGACCAATAGCAGCACAGTGAAAAAATTTGTAAAACTCCTTCCCCCGCTTTGCCCGCTCACTCGAATCCAGGCAGGGAGTGGAGGAAGGAGTTCTGCGGTGGGTGTAGTGTCTTCTGTGTGGAGGGAGGTGCGCGGCAGCATCGGCTGCTTCCTGCGTCTGTCCGGATGGTTGGTGAGTGAGGGTGAGCTGTAGTACGGGTAGGGAGAATTAGATTCTGCAGCAGCACTGCTCTGTGGGTCTAGGTGACCCATCAGTGCATTTTGCTGCTGCAGCCTGCCCCTATATATTTTTTTTAGTTGTGGGTCCCCCCCCCCCCCCAGTTTTCTGTCCCTGCCACCAGTTGCTGTTCTGCAATGTGTGGTCGTACCGTACCCCTTGCGCTTTTTTGTTAAGCGTTTACGTTTTTTACTGATACAAAATCACTACACTACACCTACACTTCTCACAAATAAAGTAAGTAAAACACTAAATTTACACACACTTATGTGGTGTCCCGGTACAGGACTTGTCCTGTTCCTGTCTTAAGTCCCCTCAGGAAGAGTCCTTGCAGTCCATAGGGCTCTCCTGCAGGGCTTCCCCCCTTGCTCATCAGTTATTGTTTCATAACTATGCATATAATATGTCTGTATGTTGTTCAGTGTATATAAAGGATGTACAAATGTATAAAATGTATAGGACCTTCCTGGGTCATGTGATACTGTCATGTGATGTACCCAGAGTTCCCTGGGTACAGGACCTCCAGGCTTGACAACCAATGGGATTAGTCCAGCCCCCCTAGTATATAAGGGGCTGTAGTCTCTATATTCTCCCTCTTGGTTCCTGCTTCTCATCCTGTACACTAAAGCAGGATATACTAAATTCATCTCATCTAAGCCAAAGCCTAAGGAACCTGCAGCCACTAAAAACATGAGTTATCAAGCTCTATCTACAATTCCTAGTGACTACTATTCAACTCACGCATATAATTAGTAGCACAGTGGCCTGCATAAATCTCAATACTACAAGTCCCAGCAAAGCCTGTGAGGTATCCTGCATCCCGGTTGCTTCTAGAGAAACTGCAAAAGCAGGTCGCAATTGACAAGTCACTTATTAGTTTAAAAGGGAGACTCCATTTCCGCCAATACATTCCCAGTTAAAGGGCAAGGTATGGCGTGAAAGTATACAAGCTCTGTGAAAGTACCTCAGGGTACACTTACAGGTTTAGGGTGTACGAAGGGAAGGATTCCCGCATTGAACCCCCAGAATGCCCCCCATCCTGGGAGTTTGCGGGAAAATTGTGTGGGAATTGATTTACCCACTACTGGATAAAGGTTACCACCTCTATGTGGATAGCTTTTATACTAGCATCCCTCTTTTCAAGACCCTTTCCGCCAGATCCATTGCAGCTTGTGGCACTGTGCGGAAAAATCAGAGAGGCCTTCTGACATATCCCCCACCGATCCCTAGGGGTGAGAGCAGGGCCCTTACTTGTAAAAATCTGCTGTTGGTCAGATAAGGATAAGAGGAATGTCCTTATGCTGATCACCATTCACAGTAACGGCAACACCCCTGTCCCTGTACGAGGTACCACAACAACAGTCCACAAGCCTGATTGTATCCTGGACAACAATCAGTACATGGGAGGAGTTGATCTCTCTGATCAAGTCCTCAGACCATATAGCGCCAATGCGCAAAACCAGAAGATGGCACAAAAAAGTAGCGTTGTACATGGTCCAGACGGCATTGTTCAACGCATTTGTACTATTCCGAAGCGCTGGCAACACGGGAACATTCCTGCAATTCCAGGAGGTAGTGATCAAGGCCCTGATCTTTAGCGACCAGGAAGGAGTGGGCCCAAGTACCTCTGGAACTGAAGGTGCCCGTATTGTACCAGGGCAACATTTTCCAGGGGACGTTCCCCACACTGGAAAAAAAGGACAGTCACAGAAAAAATGTAGAGTCAGTTTAAAAAAAAAAAAGGGATAAGAAAGTTTTGATTTATGATTTACCCTATTTTTATCTTTCCCCAAATGAACTGTGCTTTGTACATGAGCCATGCAGCGTTGTACAATGCTTTTGTTCTTTTCCAATGTGTTGGTGATGTTGTACATGAGCTTGGACCACGGCTATGTACAGAGCTTTTCCGATGCATTGGCAACACAGGGATATTCCAGTCCCTGGTTGTAATAATTCCCAAAAAATTATAAGGTACGTTGATCCAGGGATTTATTCTAATTGCCATATTTGGAGTCGGGAAGGAATTTTTTCCCCTGGTATGGGGCACATTGGCGTTCGCCTCATAAGGTTTTTTTTGCCTTCCTCTGGATCAACACAGTAGGGCGGTGTTTCCCCACCAGGCTGCCTCCAGCTGTTGCAAAACTACAACTCCTAGCATGCTGGGAGTCACAGTTTTGCAACAGCTGGAGGCACCCAGGTGGGAAACACTGCAATAGGGGGATATTTACTAACTGCAGTATTTTGGTGTACCGCATGTAAGTAAAGCTCTGCAACTGTCAACCGCAGAGCTCTCTCACTTCTGGGCCCTGTCGCATTTGCCTGGCAACAGTTAAGGGCCACATATGGGGTATTTCTGTACTCAGTAGAATTTTTATTTTACACTTACATGCTAGTGTAGCCCCATTTGTTTCATTTTCCCAAGAGGTAAAAGGGGAAATAGACCCCCAAAATTTGTAACATAACTTTTCTAGAGTATAAAAGTAAAGTGCTTTGCGGGTGCATGGCAGGGGTCAGGAGTGAGGGCGCACCATGTACATTAGAGGCCTAAATTGGGGATTTTGTACTGCAATGGCTGATAGTTGCAGAGGTTCAAACATAAAAACTAAAATAACCTACAAGTGACTCCATTTTGAAAACTACACCCCTTAAGGAATGTAACAAGGGATGCAGTGAGCATTTGGACCCTACAGGTGTCTGATAGATTTTATGAACAATCAGCCATAAAAAAAAAAAATGCAATTTTTTACACTAACCTGTTGGTGTGGCCCCACATTTTTCATTTTCACAAGGGATAAATGGGGAAAAAGACCCCAAAATTTATAACACAACTTTTCTCAAGTATGGAAATACCCCATATGCAGAAGCAAAGTGATGTGCAAGCGCACTGCAGAGCTCATAAGGGGGTGAGCAACAGCTTCCTTTTTGGAGATCGGATTTGGCTGGAATGGAGGTCGGGAGCATGGTGTGTTTGCAAAGCCCCCATTGTGCCAGGACAGTGGAAACCCCCCACATGTAACCACATTTTGGAAACTACACCCCTCAAGAAATGTAAAAATGGCTACAGTTAGCATTTACACCCCAAAGGTGATTCCAAGATTTTTGGAACAGTAGGCTCTGAAAATAAAAAAATATTTTTCAGCATACTGTTCAGCACATCTTGGAATTACCATTGGGGTGTAAATGATCACTGCATCTCTTGTTACGTTCCTTGAGGGGTGTAGTTTCAAAAATAGGGTCACATATGGGGGTTGCGGCAGTTCTGGCACCATGGGGGCTTTGTAAACGCACATGGCCCCGACTTCAATTCCAGCCAAATTCTCTCTCCAAAAGCCCAATTGCACTCCTTTTTCGGTTTAAAATTTCGGTTAACACCAGCATTTTTGTGAAAAAAATTAAATTTTCAATTTTTATGTCCCACTTTAACAAAAGTTTGTCAAGCACCTGTAGGGTTTTGAACTGTACCACTTGTTACATTCCTTGAGGGGTGTAGTTTTCAAAATAGTGTTCCATGCGTTGTTTTTTTTTTTTTGCTGTACTGGCCCTATAGGGGGTTCCTAAATGCGACATGCCCCCCAAAATCCATTTCAGCAAAATTTGCTTTCCAAAAGCCAAATGTGGCTCCTACTCTTCTGAGCACTGTAGTGTGCTCGCAGATCACTTTACGCTCACATATTGGGTTGTTCCATACTCAGAAGAAATGGGGTTACAAATTTTGGGGGGCACTTTCTCCTATTACCCCTTGTAAAATTTTGGGAACAAACAGCATTTTAGTTGAAATTTTTTTTACATTTAATTTACGCATGCCACTTTAACGAAAAGTTGTCAAACACTTGTGCAGTGTTAAGGCTCACTGTACCCCTTGTTACGTACCTTGTGGGGTGTAGTTTCCAAAACAGTGTGCCATTTGTTTTTATTTTGCTGTTCTGGCACCATGGGGGCTTCCTAAGTGTGACATGCCCCCCGAAAATTTCAGCAAAATTCGCTCTCCAAAATCCCATTGTCGCTCCTTTCCTTTCCATATTCCAGAAATTGGGTTACAGATTTGGGGGGGGGGGGGGGGGGCTTTTTCTCCTTTAGCCTCTTGTAAAAATAAAAAAAATGGGCCTACAAGAACATGCAAGTGTAAAAAATTAGGTTTTGAATTTTCCCCTTCACTTTGCTGCTATCCCTGTGAAACACCTAAACTTTCTGAGGGGTGCAGTTTTTATAATGCGGTCATATATGGGGTATTCCCAATTTGAAGGCCCCTCAAATCCACTTTAAACTGAACTGGTCGCTGAAAATGGAATGAAAAATTGGAAAATTGCTGCTAAACTTTGAAGCCCTCTAATGTCTTCAAAAATGTCGTCAAATTTTTGATGCCAACATAAAGTAGACATATTGTATATGTGAATCAATATAACATGTATATGGCATGTTCATTTTCCTTACAAGCAAAGAGTTTCAAAGTAAAAAAAAAAAAAAGGCAAAACTCACAAATTTTTCAGGAAATTTTGGAAATTTCACCAATAAATGATGCAAGTTTCGACGTAAATGTACCACTTAGTTAAAGTAGAATATGTAACGAAAAAACACTCTTGGAATCAAATTCAAAAGTAAAAGCATCGCAGAGTTATTAATGCTTAAAGTGACAGTAGTCAGATTTGCAAAAAATGCTCTGGTCCTTAAAGGGGTACTCCGGTGAAAACCTTTTTTCTTTTAAATCAACTGGTGGCAGAAAGTTAAACATATTTGTAAATTATTTCTATAAAAAAATCTTAATCCTTCCAGTACTTATTAGCTGCTGAATGGTACAGAGGAAATTCCTTTCTTTTTAGAACACTGATGACATCACGAGCACAGTGCTCTCTGCTGACATCTCTGTCCATTTTAGCAACCATGCATAGCAGATGTATAGCAGATGTATAGCAGATGTATGCTAAGGGCAGCATGGTGGCTCAGTGGTTAGCACTGCTGCCTTGCAGTGCTGGGGACTTGGGTTCAAATCCCACTAAGGACAACAATAAATAAAGCATTATTATTATAATAACGTCAGCAGAGAGAACTGTGCTCGTGATGTCATCAGAGAGCATTCCAAAAAGAAAAGAATTTCCTCTGTAGTATTCAGCAGCTAATAAGTACAGGAAGAATTAAGATTTTTTAATAGAAGTTATTTACAAATATGTTTACCTTTCTGCCACCAGTTGATTTAAAAGAAAAAAGGTTTTCACCGGAGTACCCCTTTAAGGTGAAAATGGGCTTGGTCCTTAAGGGGTTAGGATCTCACAATCTCTGAACCATTTCTCCTTTTCTACGGAGTCATTCATCTGGTTTTAGGTTCAATATTTATCACTATGAACTCTCCCTCATCCTGTGGTCTTGGTCTTTATATAGATGTATTTTTGAGTCAGATTTTTTTTCTTTTTCTATTAACTCAACTCATCCAATAAAAAAAATAATAATTGTGCCGCCATATGGCCTATTTGGGAATATGGACATGAAACAAAGAAGAAATCCAGTAAGTAGAGAATTTAGTTGTGACTTCAGCAATGATCAACTTGCTATATGGGTGTGTTTTGGGATGACAGGAATAAGTTGGGTGCTGGAGTCCATTGGGCAAGTACTCTTTTTTGCTCTCCACCATAGCCTGGCCCTGGCATTGTGCCATACTTACCTGGTAGTTCTTTCTATGTAAACTCCACTTGGCCTGTGGTATAGGAGACACCAAGGACATGAACAGGACAGTGCATACTGCAAAATGTGCTATGATGTCATTTTGCTGCCCACTGCACAATGATCCGCTTCATTAGGGTAGTATTGGATATAATTATTTTGTAGGCACAAGATTGCACTATAATAATATTGCCCTTCCTGGGGCAGAAGTGGGCAGAAAGAACAAATTGTTACTGTGTAATGATACTATCACTTTTTGGGATGCAACAAGAGGGTATTGTTACTTTCTGGGGGAACAGAAATTATCACTATTACTGTCCCTGTAAACCATTCACTGCCCACATGCCCATCCACCCTAAATGACGGATCAACAACTTGGAGCCCGTCCCTTCCTTACGCTAAAGTGCATTGGTGTCGAAGTCAAAACAAATAAAACTGTACAAAGTCAGGAAACAAGTCAGGAACATAACAGAACCAACAAACAGATATATAAATATAAATAAGGCAGGATATAGCATTCTAACATTAGTGTTGAGCGGCATAGGCCATATTCGAATTCACGAATATTCGCGAATATATGGACGAATATTCGTCATATATTCGCGAATATTCGCATATTCGTTATATTCGCGTTTTATTTTCGCGTACGCGAAAATACGCGCATGCGAAAATTAGCATGTGTGGAAATTCGCATATGCGAAAATTAGCATATGCGAATTTTCGCACGCCAGTCTCACACAGTGGTATTAGAGCCTTCTTTACACCACACAAGCTGGAAGCAGAGAGGGGTGATCACTGTGATGTGTACTGTGAAGAAAAAAAAAAAAAAAAAAAAAAAAAAAAAACGAATATTCGTAATTACGAATATATAGCGCTATATTCGCGAAATTCGCGAATTCGCGAATATGCGATATTCGCGAATAATATTCGAATTGCGAATATTCGCGAGCAACACTATCTAACATACAGTTCAGAAACTGGAATCAAGATTATCAGCAGATATGATAATATGAACAAGACTAGATATAAGGATAAGTATACAGCAGACAAAACCAGAAGATGCAGGCGATTAACAGGTCAGGAAATCAAGAACACTGTTCACACTT
This sequence comes from Hyla sarda, assembly GCF_029499605.1. Lineage (NCBI taxonomy): Eukaryota > Metazoa > Chordata > Amphibia > Anura > Hylidae > Hyla > Hyla sarda. The sequence goes on along the minus strand of NC_079189.1, from coordinate 573,221,245 downwards.
GATTCAGAACAAGGAACACACTAGACACCCCACTCCAAGCATGGAGGGACATCAATATCAAAGCCAAATAGGCTCCTAGCCAGCGGGCACTCTCCACTGTTTGATCAGGATAATAGTAGTGCTGCTCACAAATATTCGCAATTCGAATATTCATCACGAATATCGCGAATTCGCGAATATTACGAATTTCGCGATTAAAATTCACTATTACGAATATTCATCTTTTTTTTCAAACTGTTTTAAAAACTGAGCACATTGTAGGGATCTCCTTCGAATGATTAATGAAATGATACAAGCATTGCATTTAAGACCCAGGGATGAGACTGTGAGGCGAAAGGTTTATGCATGCGAATATTCGTGGAAATTCCGCCCTACTTATGCCTGTGAGCCAATGAGAGTTCTGCAAGCACAGTTGTCAGAGCTTAGCAACGTCCCTAGCAACGTCCCTCGCATGATGTTATAGCGCGCATGCGCAGACAAGCGAAATTTCGCTATTAATTTCGCATTCGCAATATCGAAATTTCGCAATTCAAAAAAATGTCACGAATATAAACGAATATTCGAATTTCACAAATATGGGACGAATATTCGTCCTCATATTCGCAAAATATCGCGAATTCGAATATGGCATATGCCGCTCATCACTAGTGTTGCTCGCGAATATTCGCAATTCGAATATTATTCGCGAATATCGCATATTCGCGAATTCGCGAATTTCGCGAATATAGCGCTATATATTCGTAATTACGAATATTCGTATTTTTTTTTTTTGTTTGTTTTTTTTCACAGTACACATCACAGTGATCACCCTGTGTGAGACTGGCGTGCGAAAATTCGCATATGCGAAAATTAGCATACGCTAATTTTCGCATATGTGAATTTTCGCATATGTGAATTTTCGCGAATGTTAGTTTTCCCATATGCGAATTTTCGTATATGCGAAAATAAAACAAGCATATAACGAATATGCGAATATTTGCGAATATATGACGAATATTCGTCCATATATTCGCGAATATTCGCGAATTCGAATATGGCCTATGCCGCTCAACACTACTCATCACTAGATACTAGCATAGGGGGAAACAAAAATCCTAAATACAAGCAAACACAGGTACAGGGACAAGACTCACTTACTCCTAGAAAGATGGAAAGCACAAGGCTCAGAGCAGGATTCCATCCTAGGAGTAGCAGGAAAGAACAAGGTAAAAACAGGACTGAATACAGTGTGAATACAGACTAAGGCAAAACATAGCAAATGCAGAACAAGCATACACAAATACTAAAAGACAACAAATGTACTAAAACAAAGCAGGCTAAAATCAATACATCAAACAGGACAGATAACCATGGTTAAAACTCAGGATATGTGCACAGACAGACATAGTGAACGTCAAGCCAACATGGCCAGAATACAGGTCTAATAACCAGCACAGATCAGTCCCTGAAGAGGCCTAATATATCCTCCCAGTGCTGAAATCAGAAAGGTTAACTCTTCCTATGCCAGGGAAACTGTTCAGACACAAACCTAATGTCTGAATAGGACCCAAAGCAGAAAAAACAAAATACAGATACATGGACATTTTTAATTATGGTGTGGCACAATAAAAGGGAATTTTACATTGTAGGGAACAAACGTGGGGAAATAATACTGGGTAGAGGCATAAAGTGGGCACTTTTAGTGTGTAGCGGGCATTAGGAGATGCACTGACGAATTGGCATGTCCAGAAGCAATCTCAGCTAGAACAGAAGTCTACATGGAATCAGATCACTTGAGGCAGAGTCCACAAAATGGGAGCTGGACAAAACCAGGACTGAATTAAAATCCTTTCAGAACATTTTCAGATCATTTCACTTTCTTTACATTTTGTTAGGTTGCAGCTAGAGATGAGCGAACTTACAGTAAATTCGATTCGTCACGAACTTCTCGGCTCGGCAGTTGATGACTTTTCCTGCATAAATTAGTTCAGCTTTCAGGTGCTCCGGAGGGCTGGAAAAGATGGATACAGTCCTAGGAAAGAGTCTCCTAGGACTGTATCCACCTTTTTCAGCCCACCGGAGCACCTAAAAGCTGAACTAATTTATGCAGGATAAGTCATGAATTACCGCGCCGAGAAGTTCGTGACGAATCGAATTTACTGTAAGTTCGCTCATCTCTAGTTGCAGCATTGTGCTAAAATAAAAATATCTCATTTTCCCTCACCATTTTGCACTCAATAACCCATAATGACAAAAGTTAAAACAGAATTTATGAAATGTTTACACGAGCATAAATATTCAGAGCCCCTGCTTGACTTGATAGTTAGCTCTGGAGCTTCCCATTTGGGAAGACAAGGCCCTTTCTATGTAAGGTCTCACAGCTGACAATGTATATCAGAGCAAAGACCAAGCCATGAAGAGACAATGGGGGGGATTTATCAAGGGATTTACACAGGATTTTTGGTGTATATTTGGTGCAATAAAGTTGCATGTGTTACTTTTAGTGGTACGCCGGGCTGCACGACTTCTCACAATCCAGCTGTTTTACACGAGATCTGTTTTTTACTAACTGCGACTTTTGATAAAATGACGCACAAAAAGTCGCAAGTGGCCTAAAAAGTCGCAAATCTAAACCCAAAAAAAGTTGGCTTACAAAAGGTCCCATAAAGGTCCTCCCGGCCGGCTCCGCTCCCCACCACCCACCTGCATCTATCACCCACTGCCCCCCCCCGCATACACCCACCACCCGCAGTATGCCACCACCAAGCGGCCCCTCCCCTCCATATACTGCCTGCACACCACACAATTACAACTCCCAGCATGTCCTTGCTGTAGGGGCAAAAGAAAGAAAAAAAAACATATGTTTAAAAAAAATTTATTCCAAAAATTACTCCCCCACAAGCCCTCACTAACCATTTTATTAATATTAAACAAATATAAATGCTGGTCACCGTAGTCCTAAGTAGTCCTTTGCATACACGGAACTGAAATGAGAAAAAAAAGATACAAAATATGGGTTAGTACATTTAGGGGAAAAAAGTGGCAAAAAAATTAAATAAATATATATCGCACATTTTTGTCACAAATGCGGCTTTAGAGCTGAAAAGTCACAGAGGAGAAGAGGTGGCTTGCTGGGACTTGCAGTTGTTTGACAGACTTTCGTGCAGGCCACGGTGACTAAAAGGTGGACTTGACTTGACTGACTTGATGACTGACTATTAGAGGACTTTGGCTTACTTACAATTGACAGGTGGCTGCAGACTTTAGGCTTGAGGCCTCCAATGCTCCGGACACACACTGAGATGTACATTATTAATATCACAACATATACATAGGGGATAATACATGTGGGTTAACAGGAATACCTTCTGGCCAGCAAAGTATCCTGAGCACGTGGACATAAGCTAATACAGTGACCCCCCCGACCTACGATCGCCTCGACATATGATCAAATCGACATACGATGGCCTCTCAGAGGCCATCGCATGTCGATGTCAGCATCGACATTCGATGCTTTTTTATGTCGGGGCCATCGCATTAAGTGCTATCCGGCAGCGCAAAATGCTTAAGCTGCTGCCGGATAGCAGCTTAATGTTCCCCGTGTGGTGCGGTAAGTATTACTTATCCCTCCACGATGCTCCGGGGTGCCCTCCGGGTCCTGCGCTGGTCTTCCGGTGTCTTCTCGGTCCTCTCCGATGACGTCAATACGCTGCTGCGCACGTCATCCAATAGGAATGGCGTATGCAGCGGCGTAATGACATCGCTACGCAGGCTCAGTAAGGCCTTGCGAAAGACAGCGGAGGACCGGAGAAGACCAGGAGAGAACCGGAGAAGACCAGGAGAGCCCAGCGGAGGCCCGGGGTCACCATCGGGAGCGGCGGGGACACCATAGCGAGCGGCAGGGACAGGTGAGTACAGCTTCCTATACTTTACATTGCACGAATCCCTCAACATACGATGGATTCGACAAACGATAGCTCGTTTGGAACGAATTACCATCGTATGTTGAGGGACCACTGTATTAGACATTAAACAAGATACACTATAGACATATGAGGACTGGTAGTATGACAAGTGTTACTGCCCTAGTGTAGGTGGAAGCTTATGTGCAAGACTGCATATGAAGTCAGTGGTCTATGTGTAGCACAGGACTTGTGTTACTTTAATCTTCAGAATATGGTCCTGGCAGTGAGGTAGTGGTGACGTCCCTCCTGACTGAGTCAGGATAACTCCTATAAAAATTGCAAGATGCAAAAGACACTGTACACTTTGACTTTACTGTACAAACAAGTTATATACACTTTATTACATTATACTATACCAATTATAGTACATGAACGCAGGTATTTACATGTGCAAATTAGTGAGCAAAATTATGTTACTGTAACAATATGTACACAAGTGTCCATTGTACCGCTCTACAGGCCAGGTACACTATAGAGTTCTTGGCAAAGAATCTCAGCTAAGAGCCGGGCACACACTTACGCAAATGGTTACAACAAAACTTCTTGACAAGTTCGTCAGGCGCTGTACTTGAACGTTGCTGTAGAAACCTGAAACAACAAAAGTATTCTTACACAGAACACAGTTAGTCTCTTTGACCACAATGGTAAGTTACTTGACTGACAAAAATGCTCCTTAATATGGCATCTTTCCATCCAAGCCTCGTCAGTCGGTTTGCTTCCTAAGTTGTGACATGAGACTGGGCCCCCTCCATGGGGTTGATGTGAGTCTTCCAAGAGATGTAGGACAAACGGGACTCTGTGATGGTCAGACTCACAGTGACCCCCACTTGCACCGCACCAGCTTGCGCCACTGGGGGATGAACAGTCGGTGCCTGGTTGACTGGCCAAACCTCAGCAACAGCTTGAGTAGGCCGAGGCACTTTGGTTGGTGCCTGCTGATTAGGCCAAACCTCCTTGACCATGGGAGTAGGCCTGAGCACATCCTCAGATGATTTGGGCAGGTATTTCGGAGTCATAGCAGGTGCCTTGGGCATGAAGATCTCCTCCTCACGGACGGTGTCTTTGACTTGCAGTGGCAGCAATCCAAAGGGATCTGCGTCCCAGTCGTCTGAAGGAAAGTAAGCAAATGGAATCTAGGTTGCATTCTTCTGACGGTTCACCGCAGCTGCCCACTCTCCTCTCATGCTCTGCACAGGCGTGTACTCCACTATCTCCCTGCTCTCAAGAGAGTGCATTGCTGGGGGAAGAAAGTTCCTCTGTACTGCCCTTCGATTAACTAGGATGTTTCCTTCATGACAGCAGTCCATAAGGGTGCCAAACTCCCGTACCTTGTCAAACTTGACAACTGTCGCGCGGTGTTCCAGGGGTGGCTCACCCTCTCGGGGATGCTCTAACTTTCTTATATACAGGGCCTCTAGGGTTTTAGTGTCCTGTTGCTGCACCTGTCGCACCTCAAATGGCTGCAGCTTCAGCTCTTACATCTCCATTCTCTGAGCCCTCAGTCCCTCCACAATTTTAGCCACTTCAGCATCTCTTTTGGCCCTTTCGGACTGGACCAGAGGGACTGGGGGATGGGACTTCCCTGGCAGAGGAAGAAGGTGCTCCTTCATGTACCGGATCAAATTAGGCTCATCGCCGAATAACCACTTAGGCAAAGGTGGTGACTGAGGACGTGCAACAGACTCAACAGACTTCGGGACCTGGAGAGTTTTCTCTGGGCTAGTGGAGGAAGGAGGGGTAGAGAAAGCGGCCTCAGCCGGTGTACTCACTTTCGATTCCTCTGTCTGGATTTCGGCCCAGGACCCCCAGGTCCGGTGGTGAGGGGACAGCCTCACCGGCGATGATGCATCCGATGAGTCTGGGGTTCCTTCTTCCAGAATTGCTGGACAGTCATCGTCCTCTGGTAGCGCGACTAAGTGACAGGCCTCCTTGGCGACGATGGACAGACACTGTAATCGATCAGCCAATTCTTGAAATAGTTGCGCTGCGGCAACCTACCGGGCCTCCGGCGCCATCTTAGTGCTCTCCACATGTGCACTTGCCTGCTTCTCCATCTTACTGCTCTCCGAGACATCCGACAAACTGAGCATCTCCGTCCGCGTTTTCCCTTTTATATCGGGCTCCAGGAAAAAGGACGTCATCGGTGCAGCGCTGACTTCTGCTCCCTTAGCAACAAGGAGCATATCTTCCTCGTTCCACTTTTGCATGGACACAGTGACATGATTTCCACGCGGGGCGTTGACCAGTGCGGGACCTTTTTGCACGTTTCTCCGGTGCTTCCTTAACCCTTTCAGGTACCGGCATTGTGGAACAGCGGCTTTAACGGTTTTCCAGATAGTAGGCAGCAAACTTTTCTTCACCTCCCCCTCTATTTCACAAGCGCCACTGGTAAAACACATTTCAATGACAAAGTCCCGTACACTTTCTGGCGCAAACTTCTGTCGCATCGGCATGCAAATTTTGTAAACGGTATTGGACACAGTTCAGACTAGGGGGGGGAGGACATGTGGCTTGTGGTATATGGCACACACCCGTATCCTGTTTGTGACGCCAAAAAAGTTGTGGCATCGGGATGTGAGGTGCAGGGTAGATGTTATAACCCAAGGGGCAGATGTTATTAACCCCTTCTTGTTGTGATGACAGGGCTTGGTTTAGCCTTAACCACCCGAAGGTAATACCGCTGGTCCTGGGCTAGGCACGGGGGCAATGAAGACAACAAAGCCAAGTAGTCTTAACAGTAGCTTTACTGAGGGTAGATGGATGATACAGTCTATGCATTACAGCCAATATCCCAAGGAGGTGACCAGTGACACAGGGGGACCTCGCAAGCTTGCTGGGACTTGCAGTAGTTAGACAGACTTTTGTGCAGGCCACGGTGACCTGACTTGACTGACTTGATGACTGACTATTAGATGACTTTGGCTTACTTACAATTGACAGGTGGCTGCAGACTTTAGGCTTGAGGCCTCCAACGCTCCGGACACAAACACTGAGACGACTTGACTTTACTGGACCTCAGCAGGAAAGAGAGAGATTGCAGCCCCTCCCCTGGTTATATAGGGGGGCTGTGCAAGGAGCCCATAGGTCACTTGGGGGGGTCACCTGGTCACTAGTGCCTGCTGGGTAACAATCGCATGGTATAACAATTAAAGGCACAGTACATTATTAATATCACAACTTATATACACAGGGGATAATACATAAAGGGGGCCCTGGGGACATGGAGAGACTCTGCCTGACAGGGCAGGAAAAGTAGGGGGAAACACCATCCCATACTGGGTTACCACACATGGTGGCGGCAGCATCATGTCTGGAGGAAACCAGGTACTGCTCATCACCTGCCCAATACCATCCCTACAGTGAAGTATGGTGGGGGCAGCATCATGTCTGGAGGAAACCAGGCACTGCCCATCACCTGCCCAATACCATCCCTACAGTGATCATGGTGGGGGCAGCATCATGTCTGGAGGAAACCAGGCACTGCCCATCACCTGCCCAATACCATCCCTACAGTGATCATGGTGGGGGCAGCATCATGTCTGGAGGAAACCAGGCACTGCCCATCACCTGACCAATACCATCCCTACAGTGATCATGGTGGGGGCAGCATCATGTCTGGAGGAAACCAGGCACTGCCCATCACCTTCCCAATACCATCCCTACAGTGAAGTATGGTGGGGGCAGCATCATGTCTGGAGGAAACCAGGCACTGCCCATCACCTGCCCTATACCATCACTACAGTGATCATGGTGGGGGCAGCATCATGTCTGGAGGAAACCAGGCACTGCCCATCACCTGCCCTATACCATCCCTACAGTGATCATGGTGGGGGCAGCATCATGTCTGGAGGAAACCAGGCACTGTTCATCACCTGCCCTATACCATCCCTACAGTGAAGTATGGTGGGGGCAGCATCATGTCTGGAGGAAACCAGGCACTGCCCATCACCTGCCCTATACCATCCCTACAGTGAAGTATGGTGGGGGCAGCATTATGTCTGGAGGAAACCAGGCACTGCTCATTACCTGCCCTATACCATCCCTACAGTGAAGTATGGTGGGGGCAGCATCATGTCTGGAGGAAACCAGGCACTGCCCATCACCTGCCCAATACCATCCCTACAGTGATCATGGTGGGGGCAGCATCATGTCTGGAGGAAACCATACACTGCCCATCACCTGCCCAATACCATCCCTACAGTGAAGCATGGTGGGGGCAGCATCATGTCTGGAGGAAACCAGGCACTGCCCATCACCTGTCCAATACCATCCCTACAGTGATCATGGTGGGGGCAGCATCATGTCTGGAGGAAACCAGTTACTGCCCATCACCTGCCCAATACCATCCCTGCAGTGAAGTATGGTGGGGGCAGCATCATGTCTGGAGGAAACCAGGCACTGCCCATCACCTGCCCAATACCATCCCTACAGTGTTATTATTGTTAATGAAAACCTGATACAGAGCTCTCTGCACCTCATCTTCCAAAAAGACAATGGAGTAGATTTATCAAAACCTGTGCAGAGGCAACATTGCCCAGTTGCTCATAGCAACCAATCAGCTTACTTCTTACATTCTTAACAAGGCCTCTGAAAAATTTGCGATCTGATTGGTTGCTATGGGCAGCTGGGCAACTTTGCCTCTGCACAGGTTTTGATAATTCTCTTCCAATGACCCTAAGTACACAGTCAAAACAACACAGGAGCAGCTGAGGGACAACTCTGTTAATGTCCTTGAGGGGCCCGGGCTGAACCCTGATATGAAACATTTCTGAAGAGACGACGGCCCCCATTCAACCTAACAGAGCTTGAGAGGATCTGTAGAGAAGAATGGCAGAAAATCCCCAAATCCAGGTGTGTCAACCTTGTGGTCTCATCCCCAAGAAGACTGGAGGCTTTGATGACTGCCAAAGGGGCTACATCTAAGTCCAGAGTAAAGGGTATCAATACTTATGTCACTGCTAGATTTTCCTTTTTAATTATTTGCAAAATAAAAGTTCTGTTTTTACATTGTCATTAGAGTTGAGCGAACTTTTGAAAAGTTTGTTCCGCCTCGCAGAAATGTTTAAAATGAAGTTCACGCCCATCTGACTAATTCCCTGAATTGTCAAACAAACTATAAACCCTCATGTCTTAGGAATGGAAAGAAGTTAATCTTTATTCCTGTGATGTGTGACAGGCCTGTGGTACCACATCACCCAGCCTGCCCGCAGCTATCCTACTCAACCATGAAGTGGTGCCCAGCCGGGGCTGTCTATCTGGGTCCGGTCTGTGATACTGCAGTAGCTCCTCTGCCTGTGTCATCCACTGGATCTACTATTACAACCTATTGTGGTAAGAAAACTACATTTAGGATTTAATAGTTTGCCATTTTTGTTAAAGAGAAGCTTCACATTTGGAGTACCGTATTTTTCACCGTATTTGACGCACTTTTTCTTCCCCAAAACTGGGGGGGAAAAGTTGGTGCGTCTTATACGGCAAATACCTGCGGCCATCAATGGCCGGGACCCGCCGCTAATACAGGACATCACTGTGTTAACCCTTCAGACGCGGCGATCAAAGCTGACCGCCGCGTCTGAAGCGAAAATAACACTAACCCGGCTGTTCAGTCGGGCTGTTCGGGACCGCCGCGGTGAAATCGCGGCATCCCGAACAGCTTGCAGGACACCGGGATGGGACCTTACCTGCCTCCTGGGTGACTTCTCCGTGCCAGGATCCCCTGCGCTCTCCTTCGACGTCATCACGTCGTCGCGCACGCCGTCATCCAATAGGAGCAGCGTGCGTAGCGACGTGATGACAGCGACGTGATGACGGCGACGTGATGACGGCGACAGAGAGCGTGGATCACGGGGAAGAAGAAGTCCGGAGCGTCGGGGACACCACGGGGACGCGGCGACAGCGATGGAGCGACATCCATGGCAGCGGTGACGGGTCCGGAGCGGCGGGGACACGTGAGTACCACCTCCTATACTAATGGAATTCGACCTGCGGCAGCCAACGGCTGTCCGGGCATGCTGGGAGTTGTAGTTTTGCAACATCTGGAGGTCCGCAGGTTGAAGATCACTGTTGGGTGCAGAATCTTTTTTTTTAGATTTTGCACCTTTAAAATAGGGTGCGTCCTATAGGGCGAAAAATACGGTATATGGCAATCCCCTGATATGTTATTATAGAAAATACAATCCTGTAGCCAGGAATTTAGGACTTAACTTTTACAAGAATAGATCAACTTTTACTATTTGTGAAGTAATGAAAACACGGACAGTAATTTTAGAACTTCTTGTAATTACTAAGGAAAATGGAGAAAACAAGGTGTATTTTGGGTAATACAGGAGGAAACTGAAACTTATCATCCTTTCCTGAGCAAAACTCCCTTATTAGAAAAATGTATTATCAAGAAGTGTGAATGTATAGCGGATGCCAAGGAACGTGAAGGCCGCAGATAACTAGGGATATAGCGTCAAGGTCATTAGACTGAGATATGATGTGTGGGTGGCAGATTCCCATGACCTCTTTAATTTCAATAAAAAATATGTGGTGTCCCAGCACCAATGGCTGTCCTGGGGCTTTGGACTGCTTTAAATGGGCCCTGTCATGAAGTAAAAAAATTGATATGTTGTAGTACTTAAGTACTACAAATATCTCTAATATACTTTAATTAAAAAAAAGTGATTTTAAACCAGTTTAAAATTACTTTTAAATTCGGCCACTAGGGGTCGCTTTCCTAGTGGCCGAATGCATTCAGCAGTGACGTCACTACTGAATTTCGACTCATTTAAGCCTGGCAATGAGTCGAAATTCAGTCACTGCGGTGCTTGCTCCCGCCTGTCAATCAAACAGGCAAGAGCGAGCACGCTGATAGCTGGGGCTGCGCGCATTTGCCAGCTCCACTGGCCTCGCGCGCGGCCCCGCCCGCCCCCCCCGTTACCCTGTCCGGAGGCAGCGCGCGCGGGTCTCGGCTGTAATATCGTGCACGGCAGGCTGGCGATGCTCCTCTACTCCTCCTCCCTGGATAGCACATGAACAGGTAAACAGGGAGGAGGAGACCCCGAAGATACCTGCTGTGCTATTGGCAGATCATCTATTCGCGCTCCCGACAGGAGAGCTGCATAGACGATGTGAGGGCGGTAGCAAGAGCCCAGCAAGGCATCAGTGATGTCGCGGCCTGCTGGGAAGCGCTGCTTTCTGCCCTGCTTTATAGAGCAGATTTAGAAGCACTAAATCTGCTCTATTAAAGCAATTTAAAAAAAATTTTGAAGACAGGTAGGGGGTTAGGGCTAGATTACTACTAGGTAGGGACATAGATTATATATTACTTGGTGGGAGCTACACTTTAAGCAGCCTTGCAGCACAAGTGTTTGTTGTGCCCACTAAGGGACTTCTTGTTCTATTAATTATGTTTTCACTTTATTAAGAAATGTAATATATTTTTCATTATCATTATCTGTCTTGTGTGTTAAGGGGGTTCCTGTATAGGAAATGAGTGTTACTGTTCTCTAATATTACTGTACAGACAAGGATAGGGGTGCATTCACACCACATTTTGGGTATAAATTACGTAGCGGCTGCTCCCGTATCGCCGCCAGACCTGTGCTATACCTCATTCACGTTAATAAGCCAGAACGGAGTCAGCATGTGACTCTGGTTGGCTCATTTTTGAACCGTATCAGTTTTTGTTTCCAGACTAAAACCACAGCAGACCACACGTTTTAAGTCTGGCAACAAAATTCATACGGCTAAAAAATGAGCCACTAGCTGTCTCCATACAGCTCATTGAAGTGAATGTGGTACATGGCAGGTACAGTGAGGACATGACAGCTACTGCTGTCAGCGATACTAATGCTATGGCTACTATTACTACGGTTGCTTTCAGTGGTTCTTTTGCTGCTGCCAGTGGTACTGTTACTATTGCTACTACTTCTTGGCAGTGATGCTGTTACTATTTCTGCTTCCACTGTGGTAGCCACGGGGTGTTAGTAAGAATACCTGACCACTTTGTGACGCCAGGGCACCATTATCCTATACACGGTCCGAGCTTGGAGACAGCTTCTCCTGGGGCAGACATGGGGAATAAATGAACACACCGTCAGGTTACGGATAACTATCTTTACTGAGCTGGGTGCAGATGGTAATACACATACAGGTACCTTTAGGTGAGAGAGTGTAGCTTAACCCCTTGGGAGTCCTGTTGCCTTGCTGGAACTTGTGGTGCTTACACTAAACAGATTTATACTGACTTGTGAGACGGAAGTTTGAATCCTGGTAGGTAGGGTCCTGTCAAGGTACTGAAGCCTTCTCTGCAGGGGCATAAACTTCCTCCTCCTTGCGAGTAATCCTTGCAGGATGACCAGTTGAGAGATTAGATTTGAGCTAGGCCTCTCCTCAGAGCACACGACACACAGCACACCTGAACCAAACTGTAGCTCAGCTTGCTGGAACTAAACTGACAAACTCCTCCCCCCACTACACTATACAGAGGAGACTTTAGGGGTTCCGATTGGCAGGAAGGGTCACATGGGGTTCACTGCTCTCATTTAAGGGTACAGTAGCCTAGAAAACATATATACATAAACAAGAATATAATTAATTTGGAAAAATATATTACAATAAAATACAATCATAATTAATATAACAGTTAGTCCTTTAATGGGCCCAATACCATACGCTACCAAGCTGCCCGAGACATTCCAAAGCCACAGGACAGCTATTGGTGCTGGGACACCACACCACTACTCAGTGTTACCAATACTACTGTACTCAGAAAATATATATTTTTTTGCCTGATTCATTAAGTAGGCCGCCTCATCCATATCATACTTTTAGCCAAACTGCTTTGCTCATGTTGAGGGTAATTTTTGTTGCTCCACAATATACACACAGGTGTTAGTTAGTGATTTATCTCATCTCATCTATGGTCTTTTCACTTGGCTCAGGTTGGGGTTATGAGTCTTCTGTCTTTGCGACATTCAAATAATGGTTTATGGTTATGTGGTGTCCCGGAACCGTATTTCATACTGTGCCTTAGTTATTAGTCCCCAAAGTTAGAGTCCCTAGGACTGTCGGGGTTCGCTTCCCTAATTAACCCCTAGTCACCCCTTAGTAACTTGATATTTATAAATATTATCTATATAAATATATGTATATGGTGTTACTCACTTGTTTTAGCGTCGCAGGACCTGCGGGTCATGTGACCCGGTTCACAGAACTCTATGGTTTGCTAAAGGACCTTTGGTGGTTCTAGTCAGGTGATCACCCACAATCCATTGTAACGGTGAGTGACAGCTGATATGGACCAATCCAAAACGGCTCAGCCCCTGCCCATATAAGGGAGCTACAGCCATTAATCGCTCTCTTGTTCCTGCACTGACAAGCAAGCAGCATCATTGCTCTTGGGTTGCTGACTCTGAAC